>NC_044500.1:3041003-3076003 GCF_902362185.1 Chanos chanos | reverse complement strand
AATAAGTTTGAAAATTACCAAGAGAAATGATGAATGAGGATAAAATGAGAACTGCTTTGTGTGTCCAAACCAGCCAAATCTCTGAGGTTTTCTCTTTCTCATATACACAGATGTAATAGAGAGTTTGTGAGAAAACCTGTCTGATGTGAACACTGTAGTGAAATGAAGTAACAGAAGAGTCAGATAAACAGGTTTCTTCTCTGACTGAGAGAATCAAATACACAACAGAAACAATGTTCCAGCTGGTGAAAAGTAGAACTGATTCAGTGTCTACACTGTATACTGTATACCCTAGAGATTCCTCTACATCACAAACTAATCCATCCTGAAAAATATCAGACAGCAGTTTTAAACTCTTCTGTTAATGCTCATGTCAAAGGGATTGAGAGACAATGGTCTGAGTTTCACTCACACTCTCTATGAATGTAGCAAAACCTGTTATACTCATTAATGCATAACACACACATACTGTCTCTCTCTCTCTCTCTCTCTAAGTTCAGTATCAGAGCAGATCCAAATGAATGAATGTTAAGGAAAATAAAAGAGTGAACTACAGGTGGGTCAAAAGCTCCCATCATATAAATTATCCAGTTCCTCCAACCACCAGTATCACAAAATAAGTGCTGAGTAGTGCCAGTGTTAGAGGGAGGGAAATCTACATTATAAAAGTCAGTGCACAGAGGACTGTATAACCATCAGCATAGATTTACAGCCTTTATAAGGACATGTCATGATACATACACCACAGAAAGATGAGTAAAACACTGGAGCATTTGAGTCATTAAGACAGTAGAGAGGAGTCCAGTATAGAGGGGTGGGTGAGTTTGTGGGTGTCAAAGTAAGAGATTCCTAAACAAAGGTGAGTCTTTAGGTGCTTCTTGAAAACTGTGAGGGAGTCAGCAAACTGGATGGAATTGGGCAACTCATTCCACCATCAAGAGACCAGACATGCTAAGAGTCCAGTTTGTGAGTTTGTGCTGTGAGGTGGTGGAATCAGCAAACACCGTTCCCTCCCAGACTGTAGAGGGTGAGATGGGATGTGGGTCCTAATGAGTGACCTGATGTGTGGAGACAATGTTCCACTGGTTGATCTGAAAGCACAATCAGGGATTTACACTTGATGTGGACACATACAGGGAGTCAGTGGAGGGAGATGAGGAGGGTGTGTTTTTAGTATTTATTTTGGTTAATAAGTGAAGACAGGGTTGAATGTTAGTATTTATGTTAGTGAATAAGTGGAGACAGGGTTGAGTGTTAGTATTTATGTTAGTGGATAAGTGAAGACAGGGTTGAATGTTAGTATTCATGTTAGTGAATAAGTGAGGACAGGGTTGAGTGTTAGTATTTATGTTAGTGAATAAGTGAAGACAGGGTGTTTGGTGTGTGTGTGTCTTTGGTGCCATGTCATATGTATGAGAACAGTGTGAAGTCAGTGAGTGTCAGTTTGTCACTACAGCAGCTGAATGTGTTTTAGAAGAGGAGGGTGGTGAGGAAATCAGTATGGAAGATGATGAAACAGTGTTGAGGGTACCAGGATAGAAAAGGAAAGCAAAGAGAAGTGTATGTGAAAAAAGACAAAGAAAGGTGTGGTAAGAGAGTCAGTGTTGTTTCTAGCAGAGACACAGAGTGACAGGAGGAATTAAACAGACTGGAAAAGAGAATGGGGGGGTGTTGTTCTGAGTCATAAAGAGGAAGAAGAGGTTGAGGGAGGTTGATGGCAGTCAGAGTTCAGTATGATCATGTCTCAATGCTCTTTATGAATCTTTATCCTCCAACAGTTACACACCTTATGTGAGCTTGGCTTCAGCCCACGTCTTATGTCCCTGATCCAGGTTTTGTGTGAGGACATTGAGAGTGTGGTGAAGATTAATGGAGGTTTGAGTGTTTCCTTTAAAGATCCATAGAGACATAAGACAGGGAAACTCACTGTATGGAATCATTAACTCACTGTGTGTTTTTCGCTGTTACATCTCAGTAGTTATACAAGTCTTTGGGTTGTAAGTGTATATGTATTTGGATGTGTACGTGAGTGTGCGTGTGTGTGTTTGTATGTTTGTGTTTGTGCGTGTGTTCATGTGTGTAAAATGTGTGTGGATGTGTTGGTGTGTGTCTCTGTCTCTCAGTGTATGTGTGTGAAATGTGTGTGGATGTGTGTGTCAGAGTGGTAGTGAGGATTCATGATAGACACTGTAGTTAAATACATTACATAAAACATTCAGGATGATGCTGGTGATCTCCAGGAAGGAAGAATCCAGGTCTGATCAACCTGAAGGGGACTGAAGTCAGGGAGAGTGAAAATTGTGTCTGTTAACAAAGAAGTGACATTATGTTTATACACCAGTTTATGGGACGACTCATTCCAAAGTCCCATACCTGGAAGATCCCACACCACTGCACCACAATCACACTCAAGACCTGCACCAAGGTGGCACATATTTGTACATATTTGGGACTTTGTTTATTTTAGAAAACAACAACAACAACAAAAAAGAACCAAAACCCTGAAACTGATCTAAAAGCATAAAGTGTGGGCTGGTGCTGATGAGAGTCTAGACGGTGAGGAAACATCAGCACCTCTGGACAGGAGAGAACTACTTTCACATTCACATTCACATTTTATTTGTCACACACACACAGCCATACACAGTACAACATGCAGTGAAATGCTTATTCTGACTGTCTGAATGATGAAAAGAGCAAGACACAGATAAGGATGAAAAATAGAATAAACATAAACAGAATAAACAGAACATAAACAGAATGTAAAGAGAATATAAAGAATGGAATATAAGGGAGAATTGAAAAATACAGTATCAAATATAGAAGAGAAGGTCAGAAACGGGAGTAAAGTGCAGAGATGTGCAGTTTATGTGCAAGGTAGTGAACTGTGTAACATCACCATCACCATCAGGCTGAGGTAGTTTAGTGAATGAGATGAAGAGCAGACTTGTGTAATAAATAGTGTGGATAAAAAACAGGTGTGGTGCAAGGTCCAGATATGGGCTGTAGTGGAAGGTTGAGGGTCCAGTCCTAGTGATAGGTGATAGGATGGCATTTATGGGCTGTAGTGCAAAGGGTCCAGATATGGGGGTGTCGTGTATAGAGGGTCCAGTGTCCAGCCCTAGGAGATGAGCTAAGAGTTGGCCTGGTTGAGGGTCCCAATGGCCTCAGGGAAGAAGCTCTTCCTCATTCTCTCTGTGTTGGCTTTCAAACAGCGGAGGCGCTTCTTTGACCTCATCAGAGAGAAGAGTCCATTGTTGGGATGGCTGAGGTCCTTCACTGTCTTCCTGGCCTTGGTACAGCAGTGCTTGCTGTAGATAGACTGCAGGTCAGGGAGCTCAGTGCGGATGGTGCTCTCAGCTGATGGTACCACCCTCTGGAGAGCCCGCCTATCCTGCTTGGTGCTGTTCCCAAACCAGGCTGTGATGCTTCCCGTCAGGATGCTCTGGATGGTGCAGGTGTAAAAGTTCCTTAGCACCTTACAGGGCAGTTTAAAGTCTCTTAAGTGTCTAAGGTGGTAGAGACGCTGACCAGCTTTCTTCACCAGGGTGTTGAGTTCTGCTGAGTTTTCTTTATTTGTACATGTTCATTTACTGTTTACTCTACACACAGACACACATATTCATGCACATTTAGGCCCTATTTCAGGTTAACAGTTAGTTTTCTTTATTTAGCAAGCTGGGGAGAGTAGCACACACAACTCTGTGTGTGTGTGTGTGTGCACATGTATGCTTGAGTCTCTCTCTGTCTCTGGCTGAGTGTGTGTGTGCGTGTGTGTCTGTTTCTCTTTTTGTCTGGACAAATGTGTTTGTTTTTCTCTTTATATAAGTGTGTGTTTATTTGTTTGACTTTCTCTGGGCATGCACATCTGTGTGGTTGTCTTCAGTGTAGCTGGGATTTAATGATAATGATATTGTCAACCAATTAAAATAAGTTTTTATCAAATGTTCATACTATGTGACTTAAAATATTGGGGAATGAATTTCAGTTGATTCTCCTCTTTAATATAAAACTCCCTGATGAACTGAGCTGTGTGTCCTGAGCTGAAAGTGTGAAGAGTGTGTCTCTGTTCTCTCTGTAGGCTGATGGGCTGTGGTATCACAGATGAAGGCTGTGCTGCTCTGGCTTCAGCTCTGACATCAAACCCCTCATACCTGAGAGTACTGTATCTGTTTGGCAATAATAAAATAAGAGACAAAGGAAAGAATCTTTTCTCTGCTCTACGGGATGATCGGCATAATAAACTGCAGAAACTAGAGTGAGTAATGACACATTTAAATGAGATCAAATTCCTTATCGTCATGGAGACATATAAATGGTGTGTGTCCTTCCATGGGCCAAGTCTCTTAGTGTCAAACTGTCACACACAAAGAAATGTGGGTTTATTCTCATCTCTTTTCACCAAGCTTAAGTTTTGTTTGTATCATATTTTGTGATTGTTTTTCTGAATGACTCTCAAGGCTGTAATGTCTGTAACTGTAATGTCATGAATATTTATGAGTAGGTTTGAGTGACACATCTCTTTTACTGTCCTTAGGATCTGATAAACACTGATCCTCTAATGGATGTGAATAAGACAGTCAGTAAGAGAATCCAGTCTGGGTGTGGTGATCTTTAACTGAATGGCTGTCAGAGACTCATGAGACTGAGAGTCAAAGTGAATTGAAGGTCAGAGACATGGAATATGAAGATGAAGACAGTAGTTGATGTGAAAACACATCTTGTCTCTGTTACTGAGAGACTGGGAGGTAGAGAACTGAGTGGAGAGGACCCTCCTGCACACATTCAACACCAGAGTCACTCAGTCATCACTCCATCCTCTCATCCTTCTCATCACTCCATCCTCTCATCTATTAACATTGATGATTGTGTAATTACCCAGAATCCTCAGTGCCCTGTTGTCAGTTGGGATATGGACACAACTGAATAATGACACCAGATCCAAGGATCCATTCACAGATACTGAGGACTGTATACATGTGAAATACTGTTTTGTTTCTGATGTTTTGACTTTTATTTAAAATTGGACTAAAAGCAGGAGAAGTTTTAGTGTAGCTGATCTGGTATAAAAATTTGAGTTTGTAACTGGGTGAAAAGTAAATGATTACTGTCCAGAGAACAGAGATTTAAAATAAACTGTCTGTGGCTTAAATAAAGAAAAAAAACCTTATACATTATTTACTTTCTGTTACCGTGGTGAATTTCAATTAAAATAGAGGAAGTATAAGATCTTCAGCTGCTGTTCCCTCTTGTGGTCACTAGAGGGCGACAGATTTTTCTGTTTACTGCAGTTTCTCTGTATTGCTAAAATACTAAACCCCATTCTCTGAACCAAATGCTCAGTGGTCTAAACCCATTTATTGAATGAATCACTCTTTTGGCAAAACCATCAACAATTTTCACCAAATTAGATACAATTTACAGATCTCATTTACTCTTTTTGTAAAACTCTAAACACATTCTCACTCACTAACACACATTTTACACTGTGATGCACTTGTGATGTATAATGGTGACCACAGGTGGCAGAAGTTAAACACAATTACAGCACAGATGTCATAACTTACACACAACAACTCAAAATTGTAAACTTCACACTCTTGGAGAAGAGTCAGATGTAAGAGAACTGATTGTTTAAAGTAAATAAATGATGTTTTATGACACATGACTGTGTCTCTCTCTTCCACACTGTTCAGTTCCACTCATGTTGATAATCATGGGCAGGTAAAAGTCCCTGTGTTCTGTGTGAATGGAGTTGAATCAGAGCTTGTGCTGCACTTTGTATCTCTTCCCCCAGCACCCAACATTTTCCCATGTTTACAGTCAGTACCACTGATCAACATGTGAGAGTCTTTGACCAGTTACTGAAATATTAACCCCTCTGACTACTCCACAAATACATGTTTTTGTTCTTCCCTCAACTGTGAGAAAACAGAATGACAGTGAAGGAGAAATCAGACAGAAGATGGAGAGATGACACCTCCCCAGTTTGACTCTCATTCCTTTACCACACTCTCCATTTCTCAGCCCTGTGACCTTCTGTTAGAGCAGTGCTCACTTTCTCTTACATTTTGTCTAAGCTTAACTGACATTCAAAGGAGATGAACAATCCCTGTCTTAAAATCACTTAGTCACTTTACAGTGTGATTTCCTCTTACATGATTAATTAGGTGAAACATTTGCTACTGGGAATGGCTACTGAACTCTAACAGTGTACACCAATTTCCTGGTTAAAAATCATGCTGCATTTTCTAGAGAACATACCAAAAACATCCACTAGATGGAGACATAGAAGGGTAAATAATTAGGTTAATGAAGTTACAACTGCAGCAGAACACTCTTTATCAGGCTTTGATGGAATACTACTAAACACTAATCACTTAGAAAAAACAATGCTAGTATATTCTTGTGAAAGTCTAAAGAGAGAGGTAAAAAAATCTATGTGACAACCCTAAGACTTTTCTTATCTTAGAAAATGTCAGATAGATAGTGAAAACAAAAACAAAACTGAACTTATAATTCATGAACAAAATCTGTCATAAAACTTTTGGAAACAGTTTAACACTATTTTGAATGACACTTATGGAAGGCAGGACATAGTTTAGAGGCAGTGACTGCTTGGCTTTCAGAGCTAAAGGCTCTAAAGAACACAGAGCATGGTATATTCACCACACTGTGTGCAGATATAGTCATTGTGTCTGAAAGAATAAAAGATGTGTCTCATATGTATGTCACTGTTACACTGAATATTGTCCCTGCTGTGTTTTGGTTAAAAAGGAACTTAAAGCACAGGAACCATTGTTAAGACCAGTTTGTCCACAGGGAGATTTTTAATGTGGAACAGGAAGTGAGAACCATAAACACAACATCTTTCTCTTTATGACAAAAATATTCTGACATCCTTGTTTCCTTCCTTCTTATGTCTGTCCTGCCCCTTACACATGAATCATGACACACATACTGATTTACTTTACATACAGTGTTGTTGAACTAGTGCTTGAGTGTTTCTGTGGGTC
The DNA here is from genome assembly GCF_902362185.1 of Chanos chanos. NCBI lineage: Eukaryota > Metazoa > Chordata > Actinopteri > Gonorynchiformes > Chanidae > Chanos > Chanos chanos. The sequence goes on along the minus strand of NC_044500.1, from coordinate 3,068,987 downwards.
TAAACCTCAGCAATACTGCAGTGTTATCACAGCATCTCAACACTTCCTTTCCTCAGCACTGTTACTAGTCCAGACAAAGTAAAACATCTTTCACTCCAAACTGTCCTGGGATGGACCTCTGGGGGTGGATTTTCATCACAGACACATACAGTCACAAGAAAATGTCTGTGAACCCTTTGGAAAGACCAAAACTTCTGCATTAAATACACATAAAAACCAGGTTACAGATCTTTAACTAAGTCACAGTACTAGACAAACACAATCTGCTTAAACTAATAACTTAAACCTGCCAATAATGAATACATTGTTTAAACAGTCATAGTGCAGGAGGGAAAAAGAATGTGAATGGTTGTATTTATAACTGGTACAACCTACTGTGACAGCAATAGCCTCCACCAATCATCTCTTTTACCCTCTGATCAGACTTTTATAATGTTTATGAGGAGTTTTAGACCATTTCTCTTTACAGACCTGGGGGTGTGAGAGGATGAATGTCCACTCCCCAGATATTGAGTGTATGGATCCACTGCTTGGGATCAATTATTATTTAAGACTTGATTTAGGAAGTGGCTCGACACAAGGTTTTTTTGGCTGAGGTTGGTGTCCTAAAATGTCATTTAATGTCTTTTTGTACTTTTTCAGTTTAATGGAGGTTTAGATTTTCACCCTCTTTAATGCTCCATCTCCTCCAGGCAGATTGTCTGTGTCAGAGGAAGGTGAAGTATTGGGGCCATACGATGTCTTCAGAGGGCGGAGCTACAGATCCAGAGAAGACTGCATCAGTGTGTGAATGGAAATGAAGACAACTGAAGAGTGAGATCTTTTATCAAATTTTTCAGTTATTACTGAAACATTTGCAAGGTTTTTCTAACACTACAGGACCATTCAATGCGTCAGTTTTGCCAAACATGCTAAAAAAAGACTTAAAAAGTAGTGTTAGGTACAAGACCCTTCAGGAACCTGAGAAACTGAGGAGAACTATTGTCCCCTCTGTAACTGACATAGACTGTAAACAGCCCTTCATCCTTAAGGTCAGTGCCAGTCAGAGTGGCCTGAGAGCAGTTTTCTCACTGACACCATAGTGACAAGGACAGACCTGTGGCTTATGCCAGTTGAGGGCTGTGTAAGGCAGCGTGTAACATGGAGAAGTGAAACTCGTTGAAACTAATATGTTTAATGTTGAAACTGACAATGTGTGACAGATTTCAACATTTCTCTCTCTTCCACCATAAATGTATTTATCAAAAAAACCCTTCATTCAGTAACAGACCACTATGATAAGCACAGAGACAGCACTGGTTAAAGTTGCAAATGACCTCTTACTGGCCTCTGATCAGGGTTGTGTCTCCTTGCTTGTGCTGCTTGACCTCAGTGCAGCCTTTGACACCATTGATCATGCCATTCTCCTTGATAGACTAGAAAATGTTGTTGGAGTTAAGGGAACGGCCCTCTTATGGCTTAGGTCCTACCTGACTGATCGTTATCAGTTTGTTGATGTAAATGGTGAGTCCTCTGCACATACTGAGGTAAAGTTCGGAGTCCCGCAAGGTTCTGTTTTAGGCCCACTGCTTTTCTCTTTATATATGCTACCTCTAGGTAATGTTATTCGTAAACACGGTATTAGCTTCCACTGCTATGCTGATGACACACAGCTGTATGTCTCAGCGAAGCCAGACAAGAGACACCAGTTTAACAAAATTGAGGAATGTCTAAAGGATATTAGGCACTGGATGCTTACGAACTTTCTCTCACTCAACTCTGAAAAAACAGAAGTACTTGTACTAGGATCACATGCAGCTAGGAGTAAGCTTTCCGATCACATAGTTACTCTGAATGGCCTTTCTCTTTCATCAGGCGCGGCAGTAAAATATCTTGGTGTAATTATTGACCCCAGTCTTTCATTTGAATCTCATGTAGATAATATTACCAGGATAGTCTTCTTTCATCTTAGAAATATTAACAAGATAAGAAATGCACTGTCATTTCAAGATGCTGAAAAATTGGTTCATGCTTTCATTACCTCTAGGTTAGACTACTGTAATGCCTTACTGTCTGGATGTTCTAATAGATGTATAAATAAGCTACAGTTAGTTCAGAATGCAGCAGCCAGAGTTCTTACTAGAACCAAAAGATATGATCACATCACCCCTATCTTATCCACACTGCACTGGCTCCCAGTCAAATCTCGTATTGATTATAAAATCTTACTATTAACATATAGAGCATTAAATGGTCTTGCGCCACAGTACCTGCGCGAACTCCTGGTCTTTTATGATCCACCACGCCAACTTAGATCAAAAGGTGCAGGCTATTTGTTGGTACCTCGAGTTATGATGGCTACAGCAGGGGGCAGAGCCTTCTCTTACAGAGCCCCACAGTTATGGAATAGCCTCCCAATTAATGTTCGAGACTCAGACACAGTCTCTATGTTTAAGTCAAGGCTGAAAACTTATCTGTTTAGCCAAGCCTTTTGCTAATAGCTCTTTACTAGGCAAAGGAGCAGATCTGGAGGGTTCTCGGGCATAGATTGTTTGGTGAACTGGGATGTTTGGATGCTGTCGCCCCCCCACTCTAACATGTTCACTCAGGTTTGTTGACTGTGGAGTGGGTGGCCACCTTGTGTCCCAGAGTGCCATCATGTCCATATTACCTTCTAGCTCTCCCTTTTAACTATGCTGTACTAGTTAGTCTTGCTGGAGTCCCTGCCTGCACTCGGCACACGATGTATATTTACCTTTACCATTATGTGGAAATGAACATCTGACAATGTGTCTCTCTCTCTCTCTCCCTCTCCCTCTCTCTGTCTCTCTCTCTCTCTCTCTCTCTCTCTCTCTCTGTCTCTCTCTCTCTCTCTTTCTCTCTTTCTCTCTCTGTCGAGCCACACATGCTACTCCTGAGACACCAGTGATCCTGACTCCTCCCGCCCTGTGGACTGATCCATCCTGGTGTTATCATCTTCCATCCCCCGTCAGCCTCCTGTCTACATCACCATCCCCTTTGTTCATGCCCCAATTTACTTTCAGCTGTAACTGCCCACGTGGTCGGCACCTATTGCACGCCTGTCTGGCCAAGGAGGGGTCTCCTCTCTCTGTGGTCCTCCTCAAGATTTCTCCCATTTTCCCATTTCCCTCTTGGGTTTTTGGGGAGTTTTTTCTTGCCCGCCATGAGGATTAAGTCAGGGGGTGCCGTCCTGTTTTGATTTGACTGTTGTGGCCTGTAAAGCCCTTTGAGACTGTAAACAGTGATATTGGGCTCTAAATAAACTTGAACTTGAACTTGAACTTGAACTTGATAAGGGCAGTGTTTGATCTCAAAGTGCCTTCAAAATCTCACAGGACCAATGGAAATGATGGACTGACCTCAACATGACACTGTCTATTCAGTACTGACCTCAACATGACACTGTTTATTCAGTCCTGACCTCAATATGACACTGTTTATTCAGTACTGACCCCAACATGACACTGTTTATTCAGTACTGACTCCAATATGACACTGTTTATTCAGTACTGACCCCAACATGACACTGTCTATTCAGTACTGACCCCAAAATGACACTGTTTATTCAGGACAGAACTTTGCTCTGGTGACCCATCTCACTCAGAGACCTAAACCTGTCAGACACTCTTTCCTTATTTGGAGCTGGAGATATAAAACATAACATAAAACATCATCCATAACTGAGTAGGTGTCTGAACATTTTGAATCCGTGTATATTCATATATATTCATATAGTATGGTGATGTCTATTGGACCATCCAATGGAATCAAAGACATGTGGGTAAATTTGATTGTGAGAGTATTATGTGTGTATGTGAGAGTATTATGTGTGTATGTGAGAGGTAAATGTTGTGAATGTGAGAGTATTATGTGTGTATATGAGAGTATTATGTGTGTATGTGAGAGGTAAATGTTGTGAATGTGAGAGTATTATGTGTGTATATGAGAGTATTATGTGTGTATGTGAGAGGTAAATGTTGTGATTGTGAGAGTATTATGTGTGTGTGTGAGAGGTAAATGTTGTGAATGTGAGAGTATTATGTGTGTATATGAGAGTATTATGTGTGTATGTGAGCGGTAAATGTTGTGAATGTGAGAGTATTATGTGTGTATGTGAGAGGTAAATGTTGTGAATGTGAGAGTATTATGTATGTATGTGAGAGGTATAGTTTAAATTATGACCTAAATGACATTTCATTTCTAACAGTTTCTTTTACACAGAGAAGTCTCTGGACCCTCAGGGACTTTAAAACCTGATAGAGGAGCAGCATGTCCTGAAAGACACTAACACACCCTGTACTCATGTATGTGCACAAAGACATAGTTCAGTAGTTGGATATACACAACAATATGACATCTTTATCACTCTCCCCCCACTCACACAAGAACACATCTGGAGTTTCAGTATAAGATAAGACCACTGTTTTATGTGCTGTTGCCTAGCAATTTATCAACTGGTAAACAAATCGTTTGATCATTAACTGACACATACCTACTCACACCGCTTGTAAGGTTAAAAAGAAAGCAATGATAATCAGTTTTTGTGATGTATGATGTGTTCATTAGACCATTATGTGTCAGCTTTTCATTTATCTTGGCCCATCTAACAGTAAGAGCCTTCACCCCTTCAGATCAACTTTCCCCAGTCTCTGTCTGGAGTCAGTGGTGCAGGGAATGGAAGCCTATTGTCAGGGTGTTTTTGACTTGGGTTAAATGAATGATATATGTTACTAATGTACTTATTGCAGTGTGTACATATCCCACATACGGTCATTCCAGCTGGTGATGTTACAGTGGAGATAAATATATGGTAGTGTATCTATAGCTGACCGTTGACCCTTAATGACCTGATTCCTTGGTCACTGTGGCCTATAGCTCTGTGTGAGTGTGTGTGTGTGCGCGCGCATGTTTACCATAATCTTCTGTGTTTATCCCATAGATTACACACACACACACACACACACACACACACACACACACACACACACACTGCACTGTATCCCATGCAGTCTGACAGCCTTTGCTGTTAAATCTTTCATGTTTCTTTTTCTGTGGCTGTCAGTGCAGAGAGAAAGAACAGGTGATATGATTTCACCATATGATTTAACTGCATAGTGTAACCATATGATTTCACTATATGACTCTCACAAGGGGCAAGCCTGGCAGAGGTCTGTGTGTGTGAGAGAGAGAAAGACACTGACTGTGTTTGAAAGGTAGGAGAGAAACAGATAAGGGGACTACGTTTGTGTATGTGTGTGTGTGTGCGCGTGTGTTTGTGTGTGTGTGTGCGTGTGTGTGTGTGTGTGTGCGTGTGTGTGTGTGTGTGTGTGTGTGTGCGCGCGCGCGTGTGTGTGTGTGTGTGTGTGTGTGTGTGTGTGTGTGAGGGGGGGGGGGGGGGGGGGGTACGGGCACATATACAAGTATACAACTACACAACACCACCCTCCACCCTCACTACTGCCATCAACATACAACTACACAACACCACCCTCCACCTTCACTACTGCCATTAACATACAACTACACAACATCACCCTCCACACTCACTACTGCCATTAACATACAACTACACAACACCACCCTCCACCCTCACTACTGCCATTAACATACAGCTACACAACACCACCCTCCACCCTCACTACTGCCATTAACATACAGCTACACAACACCACCCTCACTACTGCCATTAACATAGAGCAACACAACACCACCCTCCACCCTAACTCCTGTTCTACCAGTCCACTCTCTCTCTCTCCCTCACTCTCTCTGTCCGTCCGTCTTTCACTCTCTTTCTCTGACAGGTGATAATCTACCAGGGGGGCCAGGTATTTAGTTTAGCCAATCGCATGAACGGCAGGGTGGGCTTTGTGGCCAGCATGCCCAGTACAAGTGCCTCCATCTTCATTAACAACACCCAGCTCTCAGACACAGGGACCTACCAGTGTTTAGTCAACAACCTGCCCGACCGCGGCGGCCGTAACATCGGTGTGATTGGACTCACTGTGCTGGGTAAGGACAGGACGGGACAGTAAAACTTGATCTGTGTCCCTGTATATACAGCAGAAGACACTTTAGCTGTGACAGGTTCTCACTTAAATCATGAATCAGTTGATCAGTCGGTCCCTACATTCCAGCCCTGTAGACTCTCCAGCATCAACATCTCTGTGTGTAGATGTTTAAGGTTTATACTGACTCTGTCTCTCTCTCTCTCTCTCTCTCTTTCTCTGACTGTGTGTGTGTGTGTATGACTGTCCATGTATGTGTATGTGTCTCTCTCTCTCTGCCTGTCTGTCTCTATGTGTGTATGTCTCTCTCTCTCTCTCTCAGTGCCATCCTCCCTCCCGACCTGTCGTGTCCAGGGTTCTCTGGATGTAGGCAGTGACGTTATGCTGATGTGTGGATCAGAGGAGGGCATTCCCACGCCCACCTATGCCTGGGAGAAATTGGAGTCTGTTCCCAAGCTCCCCCACAACGCCATGCAAGGTATTAAGCCCCTGGCCGTGGGCGTGTCCTTTTGCCCCACCTTCACTGGTAAATGAGCTGCATTTTCACTGCTCTGACTTTCTCCTAGTGGCAACTACCCTGGCTGGTCCACTGTGTGTACGTGAGTCAGTGTGTGAGGTGTGTGTGTGTGTGAGGTGTGTTTATGCGTACTCTCGTGTACGCTTGTGATTGGTCGTTTTTCCTCTTCTTTCCAAACGTGACGATGAAACACTGAATGTCTCACTGCTGCATTAAAACAAGGCTACAGATACGAAGACTCCAGACTTCAGTTCACATACTGTCCATTCAAATGTAGACAAAGCCCTTTACACTGCACAGTGTGTCCACTTAGAGAAATATGTCCAGAGGAACTTCATCCATCCCCACTGTGGAGAAGTGCAGCAGAGAAGGATGAATAGGAAACTGTTCTCCACGCAGTAGCCTTCTCTTAAAGCAGTAGTCTTTACCTACACATCATCTCTGCATCTGCTACTCTACACAGCCATTTCCCTCATAGTGGTGGGCTGGGAATTAAGCACTTAAAAAATATATACTCATACTGTGGTGCCCCCCTCTGTCAACTCTTGGTATTGTAAAATCACAGCTGTGTTGGTAGATTGTCCATGTGAGCACTGATCAAATTTCAGAAACATTTTGACTGAACCTGATAATTTCATGAATTCATTTTACAGCTAAAATGTAATATAAAAATGTTCATAAATGTATAAATAATCACTACATTTATATATGTAACATGACTTCTGTGTTAATCTGACTATATATACACCAAGAAAATCTTTCTATTACTTTCCCCTCAACTTACAATTTTTTTTTCACTCTTAACCTCTCCCCCTAGTAGGAGAGACTTGTACAAGCACCTTGCTAATGAATCCTCTGTAACCAGGATATGTTGTGAATTGGTTTACAGACCAGATGCTTGGAACAGTGATGCTCAGAAACATCAGCACTGGCACATCTGGTCTCTACCAGTGCACAGCCTCCAACACCATCGGAAAGAGCACCTGCCTACTGAACCTGCAAGTCATAGCGCGTAAGTCACCGAGCACTGAGCACAGCAGACGAGACAGGGCCTCTGTAAAGAGCAGACTCAGTCAGCGGCTTTCAAACGTGACAAACGTGATCTCATCGCCGGCCTGTTCACGGCCCGTTTGACACGTGACCCGTCTTTCTGTCCCGCAGCCCAGCCGCAGAGCGTGGCTCTCATCGCCGGCACCATCGCCACCGGAGTGCTGGCCCTCATCATCTGCTCCCTCTTGGTCCTGCTCACTCTCTTCTACTGGAGGAATAAGAACAAGTATGAGGAGGATGAGATTCCCAATGAGATCAGGTTAGATCCCACCAGCACAGCAGTTATTCCCAATCACGGACCAGTGCCTGGCTCGCTTTCAGTTCATTTAAGTTCCAGGTGTTTGGTACAGCTGTTACACTTGTGTTTTGAATGTACAGTATTTACAGGCACTTTACAGATCTTACAACAGGTGTAACAAAAAAAGGCTGTGTTTCTTATAAATGTTACAGGTGTTACATTTGTAACACAGATTTGATTCACAGCAGTAACAGGTATGTTGCATAAAAGAAATGAGTTTACCAGGCACAGGAATCATGGGTGTGTGACGGTTACAGGCCTAACAAGTGGATTATGGATATTTCCAGCATGAGAGACATGTGTTGTTGTTGATCATAAACTCATAACTCCTTTGCTGGTCAATTTGTCATGAAGCTAATCTGTTCTCACTTGCCTGACTGTCTCAGGGAAGATGACCTTCCCCCGAAGAGGTCGTCATCTGTGAAAGCGTTCCACGCCGATGCCTCGTCCTCAGAGAACGACACTCTTACGTCCACAAACACCTACAACAGTCGCTACTGGCACAACCCCAAATCAAACTACGACACCAACTCCTACACCCGCTACAACGGGGACACCAGGCAAACCTTCACCGCCGGAAGCCACGGCGTGGGGGCCACCAACACAAGGCCCGCTTACACCAATGGCAGCCACACCCTCCCCCCACCCAAGACTCTGGTGGTCACCACTAACTCCGCCCCCTCACCGCCCGTCATGACCAGAAGTAACGGCTCCCTCAGCCTGCGACCGCCCACCGCCACGCCAGCGGTGCTTGGTCACGGACAACACACGCATTCCTACGCCGTGAGCCAGGCCACGCTGGAGCGCATGGGCGCTGTGCCCGTAATGGTGCCAGCGCAGAGCAGAGCTGGCTCTCTGGTCTAACACAAACAAACCAACAAACGAAAGAACCTCCTCCAAACTAAAATAACAGACTGGGTTTTGTAACGCCATTCATCTGATGCCAACGTTTTGCTCCATTACTGATGAGAACCTGAGGTCCTCCTCCTCTTGCCATTGTTTCTATCTTCTGATGTCACTGGTCTGGCAATAAACTGGGTTCCCTGCCTGTGCAGAGACAGCTCAGCAAGAATCCAGGGCTTCACAGAGAAAACTATTTGTCTGAAGGTTTCTAATTGGTAGGAAGTGTAGTTTAAGAGCAACATGTCCAAACGGCCATTAAGGAGCCTTGTCCAGTGTCCTCCCCAAACAATAAAGATCGTTTCAGAAAAATAAATAAGAAGAGATGAATGTGCATGTATGTCTAATTCAGAAGCATCAGAATAACATAAATTTGTCTTATTGTTTTTATTGTATAGTCAGGTTGTTTATTCTGTTTGAATATATGAGGGGAGAAGAAACTACTCAGTCTAAATGGTGTTTCTACAGTCTCTGAAAGGCTTTGGAGAAAAATGTATTGGGTTAGAGATGTGACCTTTGGTTTCTGAAGAATGGGGTGTTACAGTGGTCGAGGGATCAGTGGCTGATGACTTTTGACACAGCGAGAAGAGAAATCCAGAAGAGACTGTCGTGTTTCCACAGAGATTCTCACAGCTGTTGTTTAGTGACGGTGCCTATGTCACTGTCTGCACTGGAGACGTCTCCCTCATGTGTTTTCTAATTCTAACTCAGACTAAATGACACAGTTTTTTTTAGACGAGTCTTAATAATCAAAGCCCTAACACAGCACTACACATGTTCTAGTCATAGCCTACCTCTAAAACCAACATTAAGAGAAATTAGTCAAAAATAGTCAATGAGTAGGTTTTTTGATCAACATTTTTAAACTGACTGAATATGGAAATACAACAGTCTGAGAAACTTTCTTTCACCTTGAGTAATAAAACTTGAATCTCCATTTCTACAAACATCAACAGTGTTGAGAAAATTCACTTATGTACAGTTTCTTTATGTAACAAAGTCCATTTCCACTACGGTGCTGCTTTAAATCCAAGAGTAGAGATCTTTTATGATGCCCTATATACTTCATGAGAATATTATACTTAAAGATGTTTGAAAAGATGAACTTTTTGTGGTTTGTTTGTTTGGTTTTTTAAATACTGTAAATATTGTAACTATTGGTAGGCTTGAATGTGAATTAAAACATTCTTTTGTCCAATGGAAATCACCTACACGTTTTATTTGGATGTGACTTTGGCATCATAGACGTAGTTTGTTTGATCTTGTTACAGATTCGTACAGACAATACCAGCGAAATACCAAACACTGCTCTTTGTACAAAATTTCTCCCAAATCAGCATTATACTTGGATTGCTGAACAATGTAAAAACATGGTGCAAACATCTGTTTTAACTCGGGATGTGTAAGATCTAGCACACGTTCGCTCCAACATTTCTCAAGTTCAACAATTTTTATAAATCCTGCCGCGAAAAAGGTGAAGCCAACAGAGGTTCAGTTGACCTTGTTACTTCTTGTTACATGCTTCTTATATCAGCAGTGTGTCTGCTCTACACTCACAATACAAACATGTGGCAGGGTGAAACCGAATAGGGGTTCGGGTTGCCCAAAACGCACCAAAAATAAGCAAAAATGGCTCCGCCGCAAATAGCACGTAAGTGCAAGGTGTTTTATTTACAGCGCAACAACAAAAAAACAGCCCCAACCAAAGTGAAGAAAAGTGAAAAAAATTGTCCAAAACGGCAAATATTTACAGGAAAAAAAATGTATATATATTTACAAGAAAACAAACAAACAAACAAACAAAAAAATATAGACAAACAAACAAACAAACAAAAATATAGACAAACAAACAAACAAACAAAAAATATAGACAAACAAACAAAAAATATAGACAGACAAACAGACAGACAGACAGACAGACAGACAGACAGACAGACAGACAGACAGACAAACAAACAAACAAACAAACAAACAAACAAACAAACCGCTACTTTCAACTCACTTCAATTCTCCACAGCTACACTCTGTCACTCTCCTGACTCCCTCAACATACAATGATTGGAACCCCTCTTTTCATTCATAAGCCCCTTCCCCAGAACATACCACATTCGTTCTGTTTAAAAATAAAAATAATATTGCCCATCCTAATTATTTTAGTGTACAAACAGAATTACCACAACTTTTATACACATTTTATACACATATTTATACATTCACAATTTCACCTATTCCCATAATTTCCATAAATCATCACCTTTCCACCTCCAACTCTTTCGCTAGTTTTATGGTCCCGCCCGCTCCTACACTGCGCATGCGTACCTCAGGTCAACCTCGATAAACTAGCCTGTGTTGCTCCAGCTCGGTTTCGGCCCTCCCCTGCACCGGTAGTTGTACCCCGCTATGGCACAGACAAACAGACACACGGAGAGAGGAAACGAGGAACAGAGGAAGACAAGACAACGAACAAAATCCTATAACAAAACAAAAGACATTTAAACCAAACGCCAAGTACAATAAAGACGGGACCAAACATTTCAATGAGTAATTGTGTGTGTTTGTAACCTGATAAAGACGGTAACGGTAAAACAAACAACAGTAAAGACGCTAACAAACATTTAAGCGTAATTAGGGGTGTTTGTGGGGTGTTTTAAACTGTAATATGGTGAACGTGAATTGGAAATGTTTGTGTGTACGAAACCGGGTAACCTGCTGCGTGCTTCAAGTGTGCACCCTCGAAGCTAACGCATTATGTTATTGGAATCTGTGTATTATAGATATGTATGAATGGCGTACACGTAACAGGACACAAACACGAACAAACAAAGTACAACTGAGGAAAGTGGTTAATTTGTGGGGAAAAGACACCGCTCGCGGCCTGAAACAGAGCCCTCTGTCACAAACACAAATACAAATACAATTACAAATACAAATAAAAATACAGAGATGAGTGGTAGTGGCGTCCTTATTACTTTACTTCTTGTCTGAAATACATTTTTACAAAACAGGAGGAAGTGACATATACTGTGTATCAGTGCCTCTGTGGAGTTACTGACCAATCAGACTCATTTCACAACACAGATCACTGCTCCCTTTTCATAGGAATCAGTGCTGAGGTCAAAGAGGAAAATCACAGTATTTCTCTATGACACTAAACACACAACAGTAAAGAGATTTCAGACAAACCTGTACAGAGTGGATCAGACAGACAGAGCAGGTACCTGAACTCACCACAGTCTTCAATGAGACAAATTTTATATCACACTTTACTATAGAATTACATCAATGAACACGAATGAAGTATACTTAAGATGAAATAAAGTTAGAGGTCAATGTTAATGAAATAATCTTGAATTTCTTCTGTCGTTTTGCCCTGTCTTATAAACAAGGTTAAGGGAAAACAGGAGTTGAGACTGTAAATCAGGACCAATTATAACTGCATTAATACAGTCATATCACTGCTGTTTCATGTCTCCTGACTAGAACTGCACTAATACAGTCATATCACTGCTGTTTCATGTCTCCTGACTATAACTGCACTAATACAGTCATATCACTGCTGTTTCATGTCTCCTGACTAGAACTGCACTAATACAGTCATATCACTGCTGTGTCATGTCTCCTGACTAGAACTGCACTAATACAGTCATATCACTGCTGTTTACAATTTACAATTTAGTTATTTGGCAGACGCTTTTTACCAAAGCGACTTACAATTGGTGCATCAGTCGGATTTCTAATACCTTCAACAGAGATCATAATAAGACTGAGCGTCAAATTGCCCTTTCGCATTGCGCCCCTGGAATACTTTTACAAACAGAAATACAAGACAAAGGTTTTTTTTTTTTTTTTGTTTCATGTCTCCTGACTATAACTGCACTAATACAGTCATATCACTGCTGTTTCATGTCTCCTGACTATAACTGCACTAATACAGTCATATCACTGCTGTTTCATGTCTCCTGACTAGAACTGCACTAATACAGTCATATCACTGCTGTTTCATGTCTCCTGATTAGAACTGCACTAATACAGTCATATCACTGCTGTTTCATGTCTCCTGACTATAACTGCACTAATACAGTCATGTCACTGCTGTTTCATGTCTCCTGACTATAACTGCACTAATACAGTCATATCACTGCTGATTCATGTCTCCTGTCTGGGACTGTACATCACTAACATTTACTCTCCTTTAGGACTCTTCACTTATGATTTCACACGTTTAAGAAAATGTTCATATGTAAGATACATAAATAGTATGTTTTATGTCCATTATGACATCAGCTACATTTCTGATTGTAGTAATACTCAATGACACAGCTCATCATAATGTTTACTACAATTAATTTAGCACAACTAACATTGTAAATTTATTTATGTTTAGTCTTACTTTAGTATTACTGTTATGATTTTAATTTTATGTTAAGTATGCATTAATTCATCTTACCTAATGTAAATTTATTGGAAAGTGTTACAGTTCTGGGAAGAGGTAACCACAGCAGTAAATGACTACACTCCTGTTAAAGTGTAATTCCCTTAATCTTCCACTAGGAGGCGATGATATCACAACCTCACTGCATAGGTTAAATATTAATGTAATATGGAGAACAATCAGTCAGATAAGTACACACATTTATCATCTTCATCATTTCATTATGTATCACTGCTGAATGTTTACTTTTCCCTGGTTCATTTGATTATTCTTTCTTTAGGTAATGATGTTCATTGGAATTAGAAAATTTTTATAAGATGTGCAAATTTACTCTGTGGAACACAATCTGACCAGCTCAGTTTAACGGTTCATAATTGGGTTAGTGTTAGCCAATACTTGTTCTGTGATTCTATTGGTTAGGGGGCGGGACATGTGGAGAGCAGGAAGTTGAAGGCATGAGGGGAGCAGGAGTGGGTGTGAGTGCTCAATCCGTCCCGGCTGCCCAATCCGCTCTGCACATGCGTGTGCTTATGCAATCTGAAACACGACTTATTCCTGTCCAATATGTACCAGGCATGTGTGAATGACTGTATTAGTCCTCAAAGTAGAAACTCAATGCAGCAAAAGTGAATACATCTGTGATCACTGATACACAAGTTAGAAAACCTGTGATCATCGAAACAGAATTGAGCATACCTGTGATTTCCAAACAGCCGAACTGCATGAACATGGTTATAAAATGACCTGTGAACACCAGCCACCAGAAATGGACCCCAGTAATACTATCAAATACAATCAAATGACAACATAATAGTAACACATGTATAACAAACATGTACCATATGACAGCACATAATTACCTTGAGTATTAAAGACCAAAATAACAAGACTTTCACATCATGAAAACAAAGGATGACTTTATGACTTATTCTTTAGGGGTTACACAGTAAAAAAGAGTTTAACCATTCATATTTTCACCTGCTCCATTCAACGCAGTACATGTCAGACTTCAACTTCAAAACTGCAAAAAAAAAAGTCATATTGCCCAAATATTCACACATGTTGCAACACAGCACAGCACAGACAGACACACACACACACACACACACACACCATGGCCAGCAGCAGATCTCTGACAGGTTTCAGGTTTGTATGCTGAATGTCCAGTTTAACTGAGTTAAGGGTGTGACTGAAGCTATATGGAGTTTGACAGTTTGACCATTAACAGTAAGTCCTGAAATATCAAACATTTATATTTCTTCGCTAATCAGCTCTGAGACTGTTTTAGTGTTTATGGAGACATTTTGTGTATAGAGATGGAATTACACAGGAAAAGTCAATACACAGTCAGCAGTACTGAAGCGGGAGGAGCTTAATGATGTCATTCCACTCAGGCGAAAGCGAAACTAAGAACGTCGTCCTGTCCAACATTATTTGCTGAAGAACCTCCATTTTGGGCATACTTTTGGTGGAGTTATGAACTGCGAGCAAAGATTACTTTTCAGAACCAATGGACAATGAACAGTCAACCGAGCTCATCAAATCGGTGTAATGTACTACAATACAAACGAAAAGGATCCAGTTACGATCAGCGTGTTTATCCACAAACTTGGTAAGTATTTTTACGAGCTGTGAAATCGAAAGTGTAAACAGTGCTGTGACTATCTCAGTAAGAACTTAAAGAAAACTATTAAAACAACTCTGAAATCAGCGATACAATTATCCTCATCAGTGTTATTGCTATTTATGTAGTTTTTGTTTGTTTGTTTTCCGTCCGCTCGCACAAAATTTCGGACATGAGAGCACTGGAGGGATAAGTGCGGTGAAAAGAATCTTTCTCTTTCACTCCAAATGACTTAAGATGGAGTCACCACTGCGGTGATCTCAGGCGTGTGGCATAAATATGTTTTATTATTTTATGGCATCTAGACTGATGAAGATTGTAATCGTCGCTGTTATTGTGCATTATACACACACACACACACACACACACACACACACACACACATATATATATATATATATATATATATATATATATATATACATACACTCGTCAGGCAGAGGTGGGAAGTGACGACGTACAAACACTTCGTTACTATTCTTAAGTAGAGTTTTCAGGTATCTGTACTTTACTTGCGAATTTATTTCTCTGACAACTTTTTCCTTTTATTTTGCATCATTGCGCCCCTTCCTAACATCAAGACCGATTTCAACCTAATGGATGGGACAATAATACATAGAAAAGACGATCTCTGGGTGTATCTACTGGTGCATATCACGCACGACAGACGTAACAAGACGTAAACGACGTAAAAGGCGTAACAAGACGAAACAGACACGAAGGGTAGACTCGACCTTGGAGAAAAATCGTCTATTGAATATAATTACCATAATGTTTACAGTTCTGCTGCTGACATTGAAAACTGATTTGCAGAATGGTTAATGTTCAATATTTTCAGTATATTATTTTATTTATTTGTTTTATTTTAGGTTAGAATGGTTTAATAGTCTTTGGATTATATTACTATGACATGAGGGTCATTCAGCTTTTGCACAGTAGCAGCCAGTAGAAATTTCCTTCAAAGGGTTACTTTTTACTTTTATACTTTCTTTGAGTACATATCAGAGCCTGTACTTTTTCACTCTTACTTGAGTAAAGAAGTTGAATCAGTACTTTTACACAAGGATTTGTGCTTCTACTTGAGTAAAGAATGTCTGTCCTCAGTTTTGCAATTTCATTATGCTTACCTCACAACGTTCGAAGGAATGGGAGTAAACAGGGCCACAATGACACTTTATACAAGAGATTACACTTCACAAAATGGAGACTACAACAGGGAATACTAGCAGATCCATAGGGCATTTCCCCATAGGAATCCCTATAAACCGTGTCGGAAGACTGACTACTCGAAAGCAGCGCAGTTTTGAAAAGTCATACAGTTAGCATGTAGCCTAAATCATTTAGATATATAAACTTTAGGAAGAAACCAATATTCTACGTAGGCTGTAAGCTATTTTACATGTTGACATTCTTAAATATTAGGATTGCTCAAGTTCAAAGGCACCAACGGAGCTGGCACCAATGATAGACACATTACAAACCAGTAAAATAGTAAAGTTTAGCAATAAGATTACATAAAAACATTTTACAAGAAGAATCAAAGTGTGAATTACTAAACAGTTTACCAATTAGTTCAAGAGTGAACTGTCATATGGTGTAGGCCTATACTAAAATAACAATAACATGTAAGACACCAAGATAACAGCATTCTTTATTTCAACACGGGTTGTTGTTTACATGTTTACATGAACGGAGTTAGAGCCAGAGCAGTCGAAAAAACTCTGTAAACGGCCCTGGTCGGTGACAATACACCACTGTAGGCCTAGATCTTCATTTAAGCATTCGACAGGTTTGCTGTTTTTGTGAATTTCGCCCCCAAAGTGAAAAGTTGTAGGTCGAAATTCGCGAGTTGTTTTGCTGTGTGAAAGCCCAGTGTAAAAATAAATTCATAAAAAGAAAGAAAAGTATGCGTTCTGTTCGCCATAATTTTTCCCCTAGAGAAATTATCCAAATTTACGCTACGCTACATAAGTTTGGTTCCCAAACCTGTGGAAATGCGGGCCGGTTCTCGCACCAGCACGGGCACGGGCACCAGCACTGTCCTAGCGGAAAAGCGCTAAATGATCACCAAATTTCTCTTGGACATCTCTTGTCAGAAACACTCATCAACACTCAAAAAATCAAAACCGAAATCCTAAAGGTATTTTCGTTATCGCACGTTAAGCGTTTTCCTCTCCACTGACGTCCATTTTAAGGTAAAAGCTTAATGTGGCTTAATGTCCCAAAACAGCGATCAGTGATCACCAAATTTCTCATGTCCCCTCAACCCACACAGTGTATGTAGCAAAGTGTTCATTCCGAGCCAAAATGTCACATTTACTGATTCAGCTTGAGCCAGTGGTGAACTGGCCATCGGGCATACCGGGACAAATCCCGGTGGACCATCAAAAAAAATCCATAAAGTTTTTTACCGGCCTTGTCTGTCTTTTACGGCCCTCTGTGTGCCTGTCATTCGGGGTGCGCATAATAGAGTAGGCTGCGTGCGTGTTCTGGGACCGGGCTCATTGGCCAATCACAATGAAGTTAGTTAATGCGCGTGAACATTCTAGACCAATTAAAAGTGTTGCGCAAAAGTGAGCTGGCCAATGAGAGCCATGGACAATGTCAGAAAGCAAAGGAGGGGCTACAATAAATTAGAGAAAAGTGAAGCAGGTGTTAGTGGCACAGGCCCCCAATTTAAAAAAGAAATTGACACACTGTTTGGGTATCAGCATCCCCAAGTCGCCAGCAACACTATTTTTGAGGAGCAGACTGAAGCGGTAAGATGAACGTTAATTTGTAGGCTAGGCTACACGCTCAGTTAAAACTGCTGTAACTTGTGGTTACTAAACGATACCCCACTGATAGGCTGTACTTGTTACGATTTAAGCCATGCTGATAGCGTGCTACAATAAAGTTGTTACGCTTCTGCTTTACTAATAAATTAAGCAGTAAGCCTAATCGCCGAATTCAGTCCCCGAAATATTGACTCACTTTCACACTCACGGCTTTTTTTTCCCGTTTTCTGTCTCTTTATTGAAAACTTCCCGCTTCTGGAGTACACACAATACAACTCCAGCATCCCAACAGGAATTTTAACCATGGACATGGCAATAGTCGGCCATCCGTATCCGTATCGGGATTGGTTCCAGGACTTCCTCGTCAGATCCCTTAAGTAAAAACAGCGTAGTACGTTTAATAAATCCACGTGAATGAAGTGATGTGTAGGAATAGCCTGCTGTCGCCTCCCGCCATTTCACAGATCCTCAGTCTCTCTCCAGCACTCGTGTGCGCATTGTTCACTTCATCTCGTTCGTTCGCTACCTGTGTTATTAGAAATTGTATTTCTCTATTTATATTTTCTAAATGTAGGCGGACTTGTATTTTAAATGTTCTGTGTTTTACTCTATGTATTTCTCTTTCAGGTCGTTAAATGAAAGCAATCTGTAAGTGTTGAAAGACAGAAAATGTTACGTTGATGCTGACATGTACTATGTAGTTACATCTACGATGGCTGCGTCTGTAAAGACCATACTGACCTTTCCTGTTGTCATTATTCCCAAGACAATACAGTATAACAACGACTTATATAGCATTTACATTAGCCTAGGTATTATAGGTAATCTCGAGTATACGGGAAAGTGTATGGGAGGATGTGCATAGGTTACTGTACGTTCACACTGAGAGCGGCGAGAGCGTCAAGAGTCGCCCAAACCTCCCTGCCAACGACGCTGTTGAACACTGTGGACGCTCTGCCGTTGATGAAATAGGCGGGTACAAGTTCCTTCGGAAAGCTTGGTTATGCAAATGTTTTTAAAGGGGCTATAAAGCAAACAAACAGGTCGAGCGGTATCTTTGTGCTGACTGACCACCAGTAGGCTATAAGTTAACCTTATGAGATATTTTAAATGTGAAGGTGCGAAATCGACCGATTACAGAAATAAATAAACAATGCTAATTACATATTTCGTAACAAAATTAACTAATGAAAAACACTACTTAAAAGCTTTTTGTTGTTGTGTGTCTTTTGTGTTAATGATAGGCTAGGTCAAATTCCAGCATGGAGTTTATAGGACACGTTTACTAGCCTTGGTCTTTAATTAACACTAACGTTTGTGCATAACCTACATTACAGTACAACATGGGGAAACCCACCACCGATATAATCAGTTTCTCCTCCATTTTGCTTAGGACCAAAAGTTTTGTGGGAACAATAGTTTATACTGTCGTGTTCTCTACAATTCTCTAGAGCGGAGCACTTCCAAGTTTCTATTGGTTGCCGCCCAACCGCGTCATATCTCATTACCATAAAGTTAACCGAACTTCAACTGTATTTTGACGCCCAAACCACCCTCGCCGCGACGCCCTTTGCCGCGACGCTCTTCGCCGCTTAAAGACGCTGGCTCTCATTGAAAATGAATGACTTCCGGTCACTTTGACGCTCTCGCCGCGCTCAGTGTGAACGTACAGTTAGTGGGAAGCGCGCGGCAAATTCAAGTTTTACTTTTTGGAACTTTCTGATTTTTTTCCCCCTGAATATTTTCGATCCGTATTTGGTTAAATCCACAGATACGGAAGCCATGGATAAGGAGGGCAGACTGTATTAGTTTGTGCCTACTGAAATATATCATGGAAAAGACATACTTTCCATTACAAATGCCTTTGATTATGTTTAGAATCACCTGTCAACAATAAAAGACTATACCATTACCAGCAAGGACTAGAGTGATAAATCTAGTGATTACATTAACACCCCCCCCCCCCCCCCCCGCCCCAACTTTAACTCACTGTTGTATATACTGTACCTTCCCTCTTCCCTCACCTTAAAACATGACACAAAATGTGATAAACATTTGCATACTTTTGTGTAGGTTAGGAATACACATGTAATGCAATGAATACACGTGTAATTACATTAAACCACCCCGTCCAATCATAAAGGACCGTCATATATACTGTGCTACTGTACATATGTAATCAACCCTCACCAACCCAGCGCTTACCGTAACGTAGGCCTTACTACCATATTCCCTGGATTTTACTTTTGCTTTTTGGATAGGAGATGGTGTTTATGACACGTGAGATGTCAGACAATTTTGGTCATCATTGGACGCTATTCTGGAACATTAAGCCACGCTAAGCCCTTTCCTTATGGGCGTCAATGGAGAGGAAAACGCTTAATGTAAAATAACGTCCATACTCATAGGATTACGGTTTTGATTTTTTGACAGACGGAAGTGTTTATGACTAGACATGTGTGAGAGAAATCCGGTGATCACTGGACACTACTCTAAGTCACGTTAAGCCTTTTCACGTTAAACGTTTTAGAATGTCCGTCTGTCTTTACGGCATGTCACTCATAGTTTGGTTTTTGAGTTAGTTTAGGCTAATGGATCGTGTGAGATTATCGCCTACTTTTTTCCAATATGCGATCCAGTGACTCTGGCCAGTATCGGACCGATACTGATATTGAGCATTGGATCAGCGCACCCCTGCCAAATGTCTGAGTTTCCACCAGATTAAAGAGAGCAGAATGAATAGGATTATATTGTTGTGTTATTATAAAACTGTCTCTTTGATGGAAAGAATGACAGTCCACAGAACCTCTGCAGATCCCCACACATTCATTAGTCTACTTTTGTTCTGAGTAATGTCATCTATTTATCAACAGTTTGAATGATGTTTTTTTCCCTTTTGTAGTTCTGTCTCATTCAGGAATGAAGGTGATTTTGATGAATCTCCTGTTTCTTCATTTTTCAGCATTATCCATATCAGGTAGGACACATCTCCACTGAAATACCTATAAAAACACTGTATATGTTGGGTTGTGTTAGTCTGCTTTGTCCTCTTGTTATAAATGGCCTTACCATCTAGCTACTCCTACCACAATCTGAAAATGTTTGTTTGAAGGATAAATGTGTTGAAAAGAACTGAACTCTCTCTGAATCCAAATGATTAAAGCTGCATTTACAGTTGGAAGAGGTTTCAAACTCACACTGATGCACAACACACAATGATGATAAACTTTAATTTGGCAGAAATGCATAAATAAAGTGATAAGAATCACTAGGATCATATTCTTGTGTTATAGTAAAACAGTCTCTTTGATGTGAAGTGGGAATCTATGGCTCGTCCTCATCAGGATAGAAAGACAAGCTGTGCGTGTAACACTCCCTAAAGAGTGAAAATATAAATGCAGTCACTGCTCTCAGTTCAGTGGTGTCATGAAGTATCATTTGCTTAAGAAACAGTTTCAGTGAAAAGAATAAATGGCACATCATCTGAGTCATTAGAGAAATGACCTCAGTTTGACTTTATTAGAGACATTAATGTAGTTTCTGTACTATCCTACTCTGAAGATGACCAAAGTGTATGAATTTTACCTTCAACAACATTCTCCATGAACCATAATGAATTATTACCTTCAACTATTACTGTAGAAAGTTCTTGTGAATAACTCTCTTTTTGCCTTTTAACTTGTAAAGCTACAACAAATTCATTCTTATAACATTAATACATCAATATTCTCATATTTTAAGTCAACACAAAAGAATACTGCTTGCACCTCTCTCTCTCTCAGTGAACAGCACAGGGTGTGGCACCATCATGTTCTCCTTGTGTGATACTCACTAACAGAGCATCCCACCCTCAGCTAACACTTTAATGTTTTATTTAAACATGAAGTGCATTTGTAATGTTACTTTTAGCATCAACATATATTTTACTATACACAACACAATGACATGAACTACAGTACTTTGAGTGTCTGTCTTACCCGAAAAGGGGGAAACATAAATTTAACTGAAAACAATAGGGTGTTCTACTGATCTCAGTACAGTGGTGTGATGAATGAGACACAGACAGACTGGCCCTATAAGAAGACCTTTAGAGACCAATGTAATCAGTCAGTCATTTTACAATTAGACAAAAACAACAGATCAGTCAAATCACTACTTAAAAACCATGTGAAAATACAATGGCATCACCAGATACAATTTTAATATTTTTTTTTAATCATTACGTGTGTGTGTATGTGTGTGTGTTTAGCAGGGGTGGACAGTAGCGAAGTACATTTACTTGAGTACTGTATTTAAGTACATTTTTCGAGTATCTGTACTTTACTCGAGTGTTTTGTTTTTTTTTTGGAAACTTATGACTCTTACTCCACCACCTTTGAAAGACAAATATTGTACTTTTCACTCCACTACAATTCTATGAAGGTTCTCGTTGCTCATTACTTTGAAGCATAATTTTGAAGTCAGCGGACGAATTTTCATATCTAAAATGCGATTGGCCATATTGTGTTCGTCACAGGATAAAAACCAATCACAGTAAACTGCTCCAATGCTGTCAGTCAAGTGCGTGCTGACTGCATTTTTTTTAACAGTTGAACTTGGCGGTTTTACTGATGGCTGCTATCACGGCAGATAAAGATGATAAAGATAAAGGTTCCTCACCAGAGCACCCATGGCCATATCTTAAGTCCATGGCTGAGTTCGCCAAATTTTTCGTAGGTTGCTGTGATGTAGTGCTCACTGCTAACTTATTTGCCGCAGTATGAGATGCGACTTGAAATTTTTGAAATGCGATTGATATGTTTGTGAATGGATGACGAATCTGGTGACAGAGGCAGACCATAACTGCTACTGTTAACACAGTGTATGAACACGTACGGAAACCAGTTGGTTTGGAAACCATTTGGGACATAACATCGGGTTCTGTGTGAATCCACTGCTGACGCATACTGATAGTTAGCTAGGGAAATCCCGAGTTAACATTACTGACAAAAGTCCTTTCAGAAATACATGTTTTAATCCTGTCAGATAACCACAGTACTATTCGTAAGGTCACGCGAAGACAGCAGATTCACGTAGGACCCGGTCCCAATAAGGTGAGGGCGAGGGGGGCGGGAATCAAGCGGTGACGAGGGTCATCCAGTTGTTTCACATTTCAGGCAATGCTACGTAGTAGAAGTAAAATGAACCTAGCTTCCAACATTATAACGTGTTCATCCTTTTAAGGCCAATCTGAGTTAACCTCGGGTCTATTTAACTGAAGCTGTACACTGTCCTGTATAAAGGAAGCATTCGATTTAACTGTGTTTCTATAGGCTTTGTGGCATATTCCACAAGCTTTTTATTCTACAGGTTCTACAAGCAAGTCAGTGCATTCAGTAGGTTGTTTCAGAGTCATTAGGCTCTGTAAATGCATTGTGGCAACGATACAATGCATTGACATTAAAAAGAAAATGTACTTTTGAATACTTAAGTATTTTTAAAAGCCAGTACTCTAGTACTTTAACTGAAGTAAAAATTTAATTGAACAACTTTTACTTGTATTGTTGTAATATTTGACCAGGAGTATCTATACTTTGACTCAGTTAATGGGGTTGTGTACTTTGTCCACCTCTGATGTTTAGTACATGTCACACTGCATCTGTAATTTCTCATACTGTCTGGTAATATGTACTGTGAATGTATCTGTTTCTGATTCCAGATCAGTTTCAGGTTGTTGGTCCAGCTGGTCCTCTTGTTGCTGTAGCTGGTGAAGACCTGGTTCTGCCCTGTTCTCTCAAACCCAACATCAGTGCTGTGGACATGACAGTGGAGTGGTTTAGACCCCATGGATCAGACACTCTAGTGCATCTGTACACAGACCATGAAGACAGAAATGAGAACCAGATTCAGTCCTATAGAGGGAGGACAGCACTGTTTAAAGAGGAACTGCAGAAAGGCAACACTTCATTAAAACTCTCCAGAGTGAGAGTCTCTGATGAAGGAGAATATAAATGTTTGATTGATAATCAAAGCTGGCAGGATGATGTGACTGTTGAAGTCATAGTTGAAGGTGACACTCATGTTTAATTTAACCAAAACATTTCAGATTCGTTTGTAATAACTGAGAGTTAATATTGTCTTTATTGATTATTAATAGCTGTTGGAACCGAGCCTGTGATCACTGTGACGGACTGTGATCTCTCGAGAAGGCGGAGTCTGTCGTGTGAATCTACAGGTTGGCATCCTGAGGAGCCTGATGTCTTTTGGCTGAACAGTGAAGGAGAGATTCTCCTGGCAGAGGATACACAGAGGGACAGAGACACAGAGGGTGTCTCTGTGAAACGTGTCCTTGTACAGGACAGTAACGCCAAAAGACTCTTCTGTAGAGTAACAACAACAGAGCACATGAAGGAGACAGAGATTTACATCCCATGTAAGTAGATCTCGTTTTGAATCAAACACACATTTGACTATGAAACCCTTGATGACTGTAGCTGGCTGTCATATTTACTGTTTTGTTTATTATTTAATGTTGAATCTGTGTTTTATGTAAATGTTCCTGTGGATTGAGCTCTCACGTAGGGCCCTATGATTTCCGCGATGTCGAAAACGTGGAGGGAATCACGGAATTGAGGCATGAAAACGTTATTTACTTATAAACGTGGAATTGCTCAGAATTGTGGATGTTGTGTTGACATTTTAAACCTATGAGCTTTTTCACCTTTTGTGATTGTCCAGATAGTGTAAAATACCCTGGCAGTAGTCATAGCCAGAGACTTTTTAATAGGAAGGACTGTGTCATAGTCAAATCTGACTTAATGAGTGTGAGGATGTTGCCTAGTAACCATGCCTCGAATCTTTACGTTCAGCACGTGAGTTTACCTGTTAGATGCATTAGAAAACATTATGTCAAAACGAAGAGCCTCTGGTGAGTGAACTGAGATGAAAAAGTTAAGGAGCACACAGTTAACTGCACAATACTGGGCTGAACAACACCCCAGTGACCACTATGAGTCTGGCCCACAGCTACTCTGTAAGTTATGTCAACACACAACTGACTGGACCCATAAAGACACATGCAGTGAATGACCTTTTCCAATGTCGAGATTTGAGGGCTTTTGAGAGTGCTGAATACACTATGCCAAATGTGTCAGCAGTTTAAATAAAAAGAATTCAGTTGCATTTTTCAATTGTTTGTCCCTGTATTTGACTTCTTTAAGGTCAGAATTGGTTAAAAATAAAAATCCAAATCCGATCAAAGTAAATCAGCGAAAACAGAATTTGGAAAAGAAATTAAGGGTAATTTGAGAAAAAATGAAACGGATTTCATAGGGCCCTACTCACGTCATTCATGTTTATGCTTAGATTTAAACAAAATTGGTGCAACTAGGTTTTGAACAATAATATGCATATGATTATGCATATGTGTAATGTGAATAATGGCTGTTTGGGTTAAAGTTTGATTATGCATATGTGTAATGTGAATAATGGCTGTTTGGGGTAAAGTATGATTATGTATATGTGTAATGTGAATAATGGCTGTTTGGGGTAAAGTTTGCAGGAATCCTGTCATCAGGGCTCTGAACCTCATCATTCCCTCAGGGATCTGCCTCATCATGCTGATCATCTTGTTGTATCGGAAAGGACAAATACAAAAAGCAGGTAACTGTTCAACTGTTGTGATCTTGTTTATCGTTGTTATTATTATTATAATTATTATTATTATTATTATTATTATTATTATTGCATTAGAATGCCCAGTCCAGCGAAATGTAACAAAACTGAAGGAAAAAGACAAGATCATAAACCATTTGAATTTCTTCTTCCTTTGGTATAAATTCTGTTTTAATTTTTTGGTTTAGAAGAGCTTTTTTAAAAATATTTTTTAGCTAAAAAACACTACAGAAAGAAAGGGAATGGTTATTTTCAGATTGATCAACAGTGTTCAGCACATTTAAATGTCACAGTACAGCATTGTGAATATGTAGTGTGAATTTAAGGCTCTTTCAGACAGTGAAACCTTCTTTCATATATTCTTTTAAATATGCATAAGAGTTCTTCACTATGGTAACAAACAGATACTGAAATGTTCTGTTTCCCCTTAGACTCATTTAAAGTAATAAACGGAACAATCAGCAGGTTGTCTGGATGACACAGGGAAGATATAACTGACATATTTTCCTTCATCACTTCTGTACAACTGATCATAAATCACTGTTTCACTCCAGATTCCCCCACACTCTTCACAGTCTGAATGTTTATCATGGTCTGTGTACGGTCAAGTTACGGTTATAAAGACAGGAACAAAGACTGGGGTGCATTTAATCTTTTTAATCTTACTGGTTATTTTATCATACAACATCTTTCAAAAGTTATGAATAAGATTTGGCATGAGATGACTGATGGAAAACATGATCAAAAACATACAAGTCATCATAACTCTCATCATGTCACTTATTACCACCTATTGACAGATTTAAACATTTCTCTACCAATACTATTATTACTATGATTTTAAGAGATATTTTACTCATTCTCATGATCAGTGACCAAAAAGACTTTTGTGACAGAGAGTTTCTGCAGTTTCTATACTGAAAGATTCTCATGCACTGACAAGAGTCAATGATCTCTTAGACTGTTAGAGTCAGTGATATCTTAGACTGTTAGAATCAGTGATGTGTTAGACTGTTAGAGTCAGTGATGTCTTAGACTGTTAGAGTCAGTGATGTGTTAGACTGTTAGAGTCAGTGATGTGTTAGACTGTTAGAGTCAGTGATGTCTTAGACTGTTAGAGTCAGTGATGTCTTCGACTGTTAGAGTCAGCTGAGAGGAAATGGTCCACTGACTGTAAATGTCTGGTCAGTGAGACATTTTTGTCCTCACTGTGTCACCCTTTCACCATGACAACAGAATCCCCATTATGACATAAACCTTTGGTTGGTTTGAAGTGGGCGTCCTTTAACAGTGACCCCACAGGCCACTGGGCTGGCTGATCAGTTGAACTCCATGTTTATGGCTGACACATCAAACACACAGATGCCATGTCCTGACACCCTGCTAATGATGCTCCTAGTGCAAGTGTTTACTTGGCTTAGATAATGAGTGAATGAGTGAGTGAGTGAGTGGTTTGGCATGTTCTTAGACCATTACAGCTGTTTACAGACATAGGTCAGTTTTTTTACTGGCCACACAAACAACATCCTCATTCTCTTTTAATGATGCCCTGCTGACCAATCATAACAGCCCCTATGTCATTGCAGCAGCCAAACAAAAGCCAAATATGACAGGGCCATAAGGCTTTGTGGCAGTGTTTTCAGGCCTGTCTAAAATGTGTTCATCTCTACCGCTTGTAACATCTAAGCAGTAAACTAGACAGTATGATATTCCTAATGTGTCAGATTTGGTAAAAGTATGGTAGGGGACAATGGCTTTTGTCCATATAAATGAATATAAAAGTTTTGTTATTTACTATTGCTATTTAGTGCACTCATACTGCATAAGGAACAGTAGTCAAAGCACAATCTTTTATTTCTCACAGAAAAGTTGTATTACCAGAGACAACTTTCATGACTGAATTAATTCTGTACAGTATTGATCAGTTGAAGATTTACTGACACAGAATGAACCACAGCTCTCAGTGACAGGGAAGAAAGAGACCAAAACTAAACTAAAGAGAACTACAGGGAAACTTAGAGGAGCACTGAAAAAAGGGGGTGTGTGTGTGTGTGTGTGTGTGTGTGTGTGTCTATGTCTATGTCTATGTCTATGAGTGTGTGCATATGACTATGAAAAGTATTTAAGTTTAATAATCTGATCACTGTCCTGACAGTGGCGTTTGTTGAAGAAAAGCTGTCAGATCATGATGTGGACATGAGTGACAGGGAACTGAAGGATTCTGATGTGAAGTTGCTCTCGGTTGGACTGAAGAATACTGAGCGTACAGTGGAGAAACTGTGGTAAGATCATCTCTCTGAGAGTCACACATGACCTGCTCTTCACTACAGCACATTCTCTAACAGTGAGTTTATAGTGTAGATTTTAGTAATATTCTAGTGAATGTGTGAATTAGGTTCAAATTAGCCAAGAGAGATGATGAATGAGGATAAAATGAGAATTTATTGTGTGTGTCCAATCCAGTCAAACCCATGATCTCCACACACACTGACACAAACCATAATTAATAATGACACTAACAGATATCTGCTCATGATTCTTGACTGATGAAAGTGAAATGTCTCCCACATGTTCAGTCTGATGATTTTATTCTGGAATGTGTGTGTTGTTGTGCCAATGGTATGAGGAAATTCTGGTCAATGGTCCTCTGTGAATATTAGACTTAATACTAATATCACTTAGTTGTGTGCATAACCTTATTTCAGAAGCTAAACCCAGTGAAATTACA
>NC_044500.1:3033503-3036003 GCF_902362185.1 Chanos chanos | reverse complement strand
TCTCTGTTGGACTGAAGGATTCTCACTGTAAACTGGAGATACTGGGGTAAGATCATCTCTCTGAGAGTCACACATGACCTGCTCTTCACTACAGCACATTCTCTAACAGTGAGTTTATAGTGTAGATTTTAGTAATATTCTAGTGAATGTGTGAATTAGGTTCAAATGAACCAAAAGAGATGATGAATGAGGATAAAATGAGAATTTTATGTGCATGTCCAATCCAGTCAAACCTCTGCAAACCTCTCTCTCTGTCTCTCTCTCTCTCTCTCTCTCTCTCTCTCTCTCTCTCTTTTTTTTTCTAATGTAAATCAAATATAGTGTGTGACTTTAGAGTAGATGTAAGAGAGAGAGACTGAAACAGGACAATATTATTTGAGTCATGAAAACACAAACACATGGATGTACTTATGCATAAAAACCCCACAGTGAGAGTGTGAATGAAGTAGACTGGCAGAGGGAGTGGAGTGGGGAGGTTACACTGAGTCCTAAAATCTCCACTAGTGATGGAGTAACCACACTCTTTACTAAAGGCCTTTGACCTGAGTCTTATGAAGGAGAACAAGCTGTTGTGGGAATGTCTCTGAGGGTTAAAGAGACGTCTGAAAAGGTTTGTATTGATTTGATTTGATCAGCCTGCTGTTGGTACAGAGTGAGGTGTTTAAAATGAGGTATTTACAGTGTTGTATATTTGTGATACAGAACATGATGTGATTTTAGGGGGAGATTTTGAGTGAACTGAGAATGAGAGAATGGACAGAGATCACATAGGACCACATGCTGCTTGGGAACTGATTGTAACACAGTCACTAGAGACACAGGACTTTTGGTATACATGACTTGTGTGTCATCGAGAATAGAAAACATCAGGTTTTAAGGCAGCACACATAGGCAGATAAAAGAAAAGTGTTTGGTTCTCTTGCAAGACTAGACAGAATATGATCTTTCAGAGATGTTTTAAATGAGAACAGTCTTGTTTTATCTCTCTACAGCAGTGGTGGGACATGTCAAATCAGAAAGTTCATACTGGCAATTCAGTAATGCTCTTTTAAGTGATAAGCCTTTTCAGAGGTTTTTGTTCTTTTTGGAGATGATATAGGCCTAAATGAGAACAGTCTAGTTTGATCTCTCTACAGCAGTGGTGGGATTGTGGTAAAGAGTCAATGAAACAGCTGTGCGAGCTGTACACTGTCAATGTGGCTAAAGACATGATCAGATCTATGAGAACTCTGGAGACAGAAATAGTGGAGATACAGGATTTAACAGCATCCACAGGAAATGGAGAAGGTGTTGAAGTTCTCAGGTACAGTGAGGTCATATTTGCAGACTTGTTGAGTATATAGACACAGAGGACGGTGGTTTGTTTGTGATTTCAGGGTGTTGTGCAGATAACATACTGAAACAATATACCATCTTTTCCTGTGTAGGACTGAAACAAAAAACAGGAAACTAAAACTTCAATGAATAGTCATCAAAATAACAATTAGCCCTCAAGGTTCTTAGCCAAGAACTCCAGCCTGTTAACACTTTGTAGCCTGAGGGATGCCCTGGTGCATGTCACTTGTCTCCCTGGTTCCACTCATTTCTCCTGAGACAGGCAAACTGTCACACACGATGCTTCTCTCTCTTCTAAATGTTACTCGAGGGTTAAGGAGTTGACCGACTGACAGGAGAGGCGTTAATTCTATTAGCAGGCACAACTTTTGATCGCTCCAAACATAGCCAGATAAAAAAATCCATACAGTTGTTATTATAGCACTTAGATTTTAAACTAGCCTTGTACAACAGTTAGTTCCGTCTGAGCAATTGATATACTTATATTTGTGTAACAGCACTGGGACGTTTTTCTTTTATGTAGGGCATCAAACCACAATATTTTTTCAGTCTGTATTTTAACGTTTCCAGTTTTACATTCCACCTTAAAACAATCATTCCCAAACCAGTGTGAACCAAATGAAATGCTGGTTAATAACGTTCCATGTAGGGCTGTGTGACATGACAATATGTATCTTTTGGACCATATACAAATGTCTATTGATAGATATTTTATTCTACAATCTCTATAGCTAATGTCACAAAACAGTACAAAAACGCATTGCATCACTGACTAGGAACACTGTAGTCCAATCTGTCCTCAGGCTGAAATCCACCGTGGCTTCCCCGTCATTTGATTGGTTTGCGGTCGTTGTCAATCACAGAACTGGGCGTGACCCAGCATCTGCAGGATGCCTGAGTGACAACAATAAAAAGCAAGCCGGTGCCTGACGAAGCGAAACTCATAAATGTTTATACATTTAGGCTTTTTCTGTATGCATGAATGAAGACAAGGATTGTTTAGGCCTGGTCCTTTATTGTCAAACAACAACAAAAATGTTTTAGGCTACTCAATAGCCTACAACAATAGCTCAGTAGCTATGTGTGAGGGAAAATCGAGTTTCCGTGACGCCACCTTGCATGTGTGGAACCTCCTCCAGGACTCCTGACACAAATCCAGGTGCTG
>NC_044500.1:2623503-2723503 GCF_902362185.1 Chanos chanos | reverse complement strand
AGGGTGGAGGGTGGTGTTGTGTAGCTGTATGTTAATGGCAGTAGTGAGGGTGGAGGGTGGTGTTGTGTAGCTGTATGTTAATGGCAGTAGTGAGGGTGGAGGGTGGTGTTGTGTAGCTGTATGTTAATGGCAGTAGTGAGGGTGGTGTTGTGTAGCTGTATGTTAATGGCAGTAGTGAGGGTGGAGGGTGGTGTTGTGTAGCTGTATGTTGATGGCAGTAGTGAGGGTGGAGGGTGGTGTTGTGTAGCTGTATGTTAATGGCAGTAGTGAGGGTGGAGGGTGGTGTTGTGTAGCTGTATGTTAATGGCAGTAGTGAGGGTGGAGGGTGGTGTTGTGTAGCTGTATGTTGATGGCAGTAGTGAGGGTGGAGGGTGGTGTTGTGTAGCTGTATGTTAATGGCAGTAGTGAGGGTGGAGGGTGGTGTTGTGCAGCTGTATGTTAATGGCAGTAGTGAGGGTGGAGGGTGGTGTTGTGTAGCTGTATGTTAATGGCTGTAGTGAGGGTGGAGGGTGGTGTTGTGTAGCTGTACGTTAATGGCAGTAGTGAGGGTGGAGGGTGGTGTTGTGTAGCTGTACGTTAATGACAGTTGTGAGAGTGGAGGGTGGTGTTGTGTAGCTGTATGTTAATGGCAGTAGTGAGGGTGGAGGGTGGTGTTGTGTAGCTGTATGTTAATGGCAGTAGTGAGGATAGAGGGTGGTGTTGTGTAGCTGTACGTTAATGGCAGTAGTGAGGGTGGAGGGTGGTGTTGTGTAGCTGTACGTTAATGACAGTTGTGAGAGTGGAGGGTGGTGTTGTGTAGCTGTATGTTAATGGCAGTAGTGAGGGTGGAGGGTGGTGTTGTGTAGTTGTATGTTAATGGCAGTAGTGAGAGTGGAGGGTGGTGTTGTGTAGTTGTATGTTAATGGCAGTAGTGAGGGTAGAGGGTGGTGTTGTGTAGCTGTACGTTAATGGCAGTAGTGAGGGTGGAGGGTGGTGTTGTGTAGTTGTATGTTAATGGCAGTAGTGAGGGTGGAGGGTGGTGTTGTGTAGCTGTATGTTAATGGCAGTAGTGAGGGTGGAGGGTGGTGTTGTGTAGCTGTATGTTAATGACAGTAGTGAGGGTGGAGGGTGGTGTTGTGTAGCTGTATGTTAATGGCAGTAGTGAGGGTGGAGGGTGGTGTTGTGTAGCTGTATGTTAATGGCAGTAGTGAGGGTGGAGGGTGGTGTTGTGTAGCTGTATGTTAATGGCAGTAGTGAGGGTGGAGGGTGGTGTTGTGTAGCTGTATGTTAATGACAGTAGTGAGGGTGGAGGGTGGTGTTGTGTAGCTGTATGTTAATGGCAGTAGTGAGGGTAGAGGGTGGTGTTGTGTAGCTGTGTGTTAATGGCAGTAGTGAGGGTGGAGGGTGGTGTTGTGTAGCTGTATGTTAATGGCAGTAGTGAGTGTGGAGGGTGGTGTTGTGTAGCTGCATGTTAATGACAGTGGTGAGGGTGGAGGGTGGTGTTGTGTAGTTGTATGTTAATGGCAGTAGTGAGGGTGGAGGGTGGTGTTGTGTAGTTGTATGTTAATGGCAGTAGTGAGAGTGGAGGGTGGTGTTGTGTAGTTGTATGTTAATGGCAGTAGTGAGGGTAGAGGGTGGTGTTGTGTAGCTGTATGTTAATGGCAGTAGTGAGGGTGGAGGGTGGTGTTGTGTAGCTGTATGTTAATGGCAGTAGTGAGGGTGGAGGGTGGTGTTGTGTAGCTGTATGTTAATGGCAGTAGTGAGGGTGGAGGGTGGTGTTGTGTAGCTGTGTGTTAATGGCAGTAGTGAGGGTGGAGGGTGGTGTTGTGTAGCTGTATGTTAATGACAGTTGTGAGAGTGGAGGGTGGTGTTGTGTAGCTGTATGTTAATGGCAGTAGTGAGGGTGGTGTTGTGTAGCTGTATGTTAATGGCAGTAGTGAGGGTGGTGTTGTGTAGCTGTATGTTAATGGCAGTAGTGAGGGTGGAGGGTGGTGTTGTGTAGCTGTATGTTAATGGCAGTAGTGAGGGTAGAGGGTGGTGTTGTGTAGCTGTATGTTAATGGCAGTAGTGAGGGTAGAGGGTGGTGTTGTGTAGCTGTATGTTAATGGCAGTAGTGAGGGTGGAGGGTGGTGTTGTGTAGTTGTATGTTAATGGCAGTAGTGAGAGTGGAGGGTGGTGTTGTGTAGCTGTATGTTAATGGCAGTAGTGAGGGTAGAGGGTGGTGTTGTGTAGCTGTATGTTAATGGCAGTAGTGAGGGTGGAGGGTGGTGTTGTGTAGTTGTATGTTAATGGCAGTGGTGAGGGTGGTGTTGTGTAGCTGTATGTTAATGGCAGTAGTGAGTGTGGAGGGTGGTGTTGTGTAGCTGTATGTTAATGGCAGTAGTAGGGGTGGAGGGTGGTGTTGTGTAGCTGTATATTAATGGCAGTAGTGAGGGTGGAGGGTGGTGTTGTGTAGTTGTATGTTAATGGCAGTAGTGAGGGTGGAGGGTGGTGTTGTGTAGTTGTATGTTAATGGTAGTAGTGAGGGTGGAGGGTGGTGTTGTGTAGCTGTATGTTAATTGCAGTAGTGAGTGTGGAGGGTGGTGTTGTGTAGCTGTATGTTAATGGCAGTAGTGAGGGTGGAGGGTGGTGTTGTGTAGCTGTATGTTGATGGCAGTAGTGAGGGTGGAGGGTGGTGTTGTGTAGCTGTATGTTAATGGCAGTAGTGAGGGTGGAGGGTGGTGTTGTGCAGCTGTATGTTAATGGCAGTAGTGAGGGTGGAGGGTGGTGTTGTGTAGCTGTATGTTGATGGCAGTAGTGAGGGTGGAGGGTGGTGTTGTGTAGCTGTATGTTAATGGCAGTAGTGAGGGTGGAGGGTGGTGTTGTGCAGCTGTATGTTAATGGCAGTAGTGAGGGTGGAGGGTGGTGTTGTGTAGCTGTATGTTAATGGCAGTAGTGAGGGTGGAGGGTGGTGTTGTGTAGCTGTATGTTAATGGCAGTAGTGAGGGTGGAGGGTGGTGTTGTGTAGCTGTATGTTAATGGCAGTAGTGAGGGTGGAGGGTGGTGTTGTGTAGCTGTATGTTAATGGCAGTAGTGAGGGTGGAGGGTGGTGTTGTGTAGCTGTATGTTAATGGCAGTAGTGAGTGTGGAGGGTGGTGTTGTGTAGCTGTATGTTAATGGCAGTAGTGAGTGTGGAGGGTGGTGTTGTGTAGCTGTACGTTAATGGCAGTAGTGAGGGTGGAGGGTGGTGTTGTGTAGCTGTATGTTAATGGCAGTAGTGAGGGTGGTGTTGTGTAGTTGTATGTTAATGGCAGTAGCGAGGGTGGAGGGTGGTGTTGTGTAGTTGTCTATTACATGTGCTCGCATCCGCCCCCCATCACATCATTAGCAACGAGTGTGAACAGTTTTGAGTTGTTGTGTGTAAGTTATGACATCTGTGCTGTAATTGTGTTTAACTTCTGCCACCTGTGGTCACCATTATACAGCACAAGTGCATCACAGTGTAAAATGTGTGTTAGTGAGTGAGAATGTGAATAAAAAAAATTTTTTTTTCTTTATTTAAGCCTCAGTCAGTTTATTTTAATTCTCTGTTCTCCGGACAGTAATCATTTGCATTTCACCCATATTTACAAACTCAAATTTTTACACCAAATCAGCTACTCTAAAAGTTCTCCTGCTTTTAGTCCAATTTAAAATAAAAATAAAAACATCAGAAACAAAACAATATTTCACATGTATACAGTCCTCAGTATCTGTGAATGGATCCTTGGATCTGGTGTCATTATTCAGTTATGTCCATATCCCAACTGATAACAGGCCACTGAGGATTCTGGGTAATTCCACAATCATCAGTGTGAGAGGATGAGAGGATGGAGTGATGAGAAGGATGAGAGGATGGAGTGATGAGTGAGTGACTCTGGTGTTGAATGTGTGCAGGAGGGTCCTCTCCACTCACTTCTCTACCTCCCAGTCTCTCAGTAACAGAGACAAGACGTGTTTTCACATCAACTACTGTCCTCATCTTCATATTCCATGCCTCTGACCTTCAGTTCACCTTGACTCTGAGTCTCTGACAGCCATTCAGTTAAAGATCACCACACCCAGACTGGATTCTCTCACTGACTGTCTTATTCACATCCATTAGAGGATCAGTGTTTACCAGAACCTAAGGACAATAACAGAGATGTGTCACTCAAACCTACTCATAAATATTCATGACATTACAGTTACAGACATTACAACCTTGAGAGTCATTCAGAAAAACAACCACAAAATGTGATCCAAACAAAACTTAAGCTTGGTGAAAAAAGATGAGAATAAAACCCACATTTCTTTGTGTGTGACAGTTTGACACCAAGAGACTTTACCAACGGAAGGACACACACCATTTACATGTCTCCATGACGATAAGAAATTTGATCTTTTTAATGTGTCATTACTCACCTTAGTGTCTCCAGTTTATTCTGTTGATTATCCCGTAGAGCAGAGAGAAGATTCTTTCCTTTGTCTCCTATGTTATTCTGGTGCGTAGAATACCAGATACTGTTAAACAGGACCAGTTCTCTCAGGTGTGAGGGGTTTGATGTTAGAGCTGAAGCCAGAGCAGCACAGCCTTCATCTGTGATACCACAGTTCACCAGCCTACAGAGAGAACAGAGACACACTCTTCACACTTTCAGCTCAGGACACACAGCTCAGTTCATCAGGGAGTTTTATATTAAAGAGGAAAATCAACTGAAATTCATTCCCCAGTATTTTAAGTCACATGGTATGAACATTTGATAAAAACTTATTTTAATCGGTTAACAGTGTCATTAAATCCCAGCTACACTGAAGACACAACCAGACAGACGTGCACGGCCAGAGAAAGTCAAACAAATAAACACACACTTATACAGAGAGAAAAACAAACACATTTATCCAGACAGAAAGGGAAACAGACACACACACACACATACTCTGCCAGAGATAGAGAGAGAATCAAGCATGCATGCGCCCACACACACACACACACACACACACACACACACACACACACAGCGAG
Organism: Chanos chanos; assembly: GCF_902362185.1. Lineage (NCBI taxonomy): Eukaryota > Metazoa > Chordata > Actinopteri > Gonorynchiformes > Chanidae > Chanos > Chanos chanos. The sequence continues at coordinate 2,718,501 of NC_044500.1, read as the reverse complement.
TTATGTGTGCTACTCTCCCCAGCTTGTTAAATAAAGAAAACTAAGTGTTAAGCTGAAATAGGGCCTAAATGTTCATGCATATGTGTGTGTGTGTGTAGAGTAAACAATAAATGAACATGTACAAATAAAGAAAACTCAGCAGAACTCAACACCCTGGTGAAGAAAGCTGGTCAGCGTCTCTACCACCTTAGACACTTAAGAGACTTTAAACTGCCCTCTAAGGTGCTAAGGAACTTTTACACCTGCACCATCCAGAGCATCCTGACGGGAAGCATCACAGCCTGGTTTGGGAACAGCACCAAGCAGGATAGGCGGGCTCTCCAGAGGGTGGTACCATCAGCTGAGAGCACCATCCGCACTGAGCTCCCTGACCTGCAGTCTGTCTACAGCAAGCACTGCTGTACCAAGGCCAGGAAGACAGTGAAGGACCTCAGCCATCCCAACAATGGACTCTTCTCTCTGATGAGCTCAAAGAAGCGCCTCCGCTGTTTGAAAGCCAACACAGAGAGAATGAGGAAGAGCTTCTTCCCTGAGGCCATTGGGACCCTCAACCAGGCCAACTCTTAGCTCATCTCCTAGGGCTGGACACTGGACCCTCTCTACACTACACCCCCATATCTGGACCCTTTGCACTACAGCCTATAAATGCCATCCTATCACCTATCACTAGGACTGGACCCTCAACCTGACACTACAGCCCATATCTGGACCTTGTACTACACCTGTTTTTTATCCACACTATTTATGACACAAGTCTGCTCTTCATCTCATTCACTAAACTACCTCAGCCTGATGGTGACGTTGATGTTACACAGTTCACTACCTTGCACATAAACTGCACATCTCTGCACTTTACTCCCGTTTCTGACCTTCTCTTCTATATTTGATACTGTATTTTTCAATTCTCCCTTATATTCCATTCTTTATATTCTCTTTCCATTCTGTTTATGTTCTGTTTATTCTGTTTATGTTTATTCTATTTTTCATCCTTATCTCTGTCTTGCTCTTTTTATCATTCAGACAGTCAGAATAAGCATTTCACTGCACGTTGTACTGTGTATGGCTGTGTGTGTGTGACAAATAAAATGTGAATGTGAATGTGAAAGTAGTTCTCTCCTGTCCAGAGGTGCTGATGTTTCCTCACCGTCTAGACTCTCGTCAGCACCAGCCCACACTTTATGCTTTTAGATCAGTTTCAGGGTTTTGGTTCTTTTTTGTTGTTGTTGTTTTCTAAAATGAACAAAGTCCCAAATATGTACAAATATGTGTCACCTTGGTGCAGGTCTTGAGTGTGATTGTGGTGCAGTGGTGTGGGATCTTCCAGGTATGGGACTTTGGAATGAGTCGTCCCATAAACTGATGTATAAACATAATGTCACTTCTTTGTTAACAGACACAATTTTCTCTCTCCCTGACTTCAGTCCCCTTCAGGTTGATCAGACCTGGATTCTTCCTTCCTGGAGATCACCAACATCATCCTAAATGTTTTATATAATGTATTTAACTACAGTGTCTATCATGAATCCTCACTACCACTCTGACACACACATCCACACACATTATACACACATACACTGAGAGACAGAGACACACACCAACACATCCACACACATTATACACACACACACTGAGAGACAGAGACAAACACCAACACATCCACACACGATTTACACACATACACTGAGAGACACACACCAACATATCCACACACATTTTACACACACACACTGAGAGACAGAGAGAGACAAACACCGATAATTCAGAGAGACACACATGAACACACACACACTCACATACAAATACATATACACTTACAGTCCAAGGTCTTTTATAACTATTGAGATGTAACAGTAAAAAACAGTCAGTGAGTTAATGATTCCATACAGTGAGTACCTCTGTCTTATGTCTCTATGGATCTTTAAAGGAAACACTCAAACCACCATTAATCTTCACCACACTCTCGATGCCCTCACACAAAACCTGGATCAGAGACATAAGACGTGGGCTGAAGCCAAACTCACATAAGGTGTGTAACTGTTGGAGGATAAACATTCATAAAGACCATTGAGACATGATCATACTTAACTCTGACTGCCATGAACCTCCCTCAACCTCTTCTTCCTCTTTATGACTCAGAACAACACCCCCCTATTCTCTTTTCCAGTCTGTTTCATTCCTCCTGTCATTCTGTGTCTCTGCTATAAACAACACTGACTCTCTTACCACACCTTTCTTTGTCTTTTTTCACATACACTTCTCTTTGCTTTCCTTTTTTATCCTGCTACCCTCAACACTGTTTCATCATCTTCCATACTGATTTCCTCACCACCCTCCTCTTCTAAAACACATTCAGCTGCTGTAGTGACAAACTGACACTCACTGACTTCACACTGTTCTCATACATATGACATGGCACCAAAGACACACACACACCAAACATCCTGTCTCCACTTATTCACTAACATAAATACTAACATTCAACCCTGTCTCCACTTATTCACTAACATAAATACTAACATTCAACCCTGTCTTCACTTATTCACTAACATAAATACTAACACTCAACCCTGTCTCCACTTATTCACTAACATAAATACTAACATTCAACCCTGTCTTCACTTATTCACTAATATAAATACTAACATTCAACCCTGTCTCCACTTATTCACTAACATAAATACTAACACTCAACCCTGTCTTCACTTATTCACTGACATAAATACTAACATTCAACCCTGTCTTCACTTATTCACTTACATAAATACTAACATAGTACCCTGTCTTCACTTATTCACTAACATAAATACTAACACTCAACCCTGTCTCCACTTATTCACTAACATAAATACTAACACTCAACCCTGCCTTCACTTATTCACTAACATCAATACTAACACTCAACCCTGTCTTCACTTATTCACTAACATGAATACTACCATTCAATCCTGTCTCCACTTATTCACTAACATAAATACTAACACTCAACCCTGTCTTCACTAATTAACCAAAATAAATACTAAAAAACACACCCTCCTCATCTCCCTCCAGTGACTCAAGTGTAAATCCCTGATTGTGCTTTCAGATCAACCAGTGGAACATTGTCTCCACACATCAGGTCACTCATTAGGACCCACATCCCATCTCACCCTCTACAGTCTGGGAGGGAACGGTGTTTGCTGATTCCACCACCTCACAGCACAAACTCACAAACTGGACTCTTAGCATGTCTGGTCTCTTGATGGTGGAATGAGTGGCCCAATTCCATTCAGTTTGCTGACTCCCTCACAGTTTTCAAGAAGCGCCTAAAGACTCACCTTTGTTTAGGAATCTCTTACTTTGACACCCACAAACTCACCCACCCCTCTATACTGGACTCCTCTCTACTGTCTTAATGACTCAAATGCTCCAGTGTTTTACTCATCTTTCTGTGGTGTATGTATCATGACATGTCCTTATAAAGGCTGTAAATCTATGCTGATGATTATACAGTCCTCTGTGCACTGACTTTTATAATGTAGATTCCCCTCCCTCTAACGCTGGCACTACTCTGCACTTATTTTGTGATACTGGTGGTTGGAGGAACTGGATAGTTTATATGATGGGAGCTTTTGACCCACCTGTAGTTCACTCTTTTATTTTCCTTAAACATTCATTCATTTGGATCTGCTCTGATACTGAACCCACCAATCCCCATAAGCCTAACCCCCCTTAAAAAAAAACAAAAACAAGAGGAAAAACACACTTGTCTTGTAACTATGTTTGTCTAAGAATTCCAGGGCGCAATACGAAGGAGTAAAGTGACGCTCAGTCTTTTTAGCGATGTCTGCTTATGAGGTAATAGGAATCCGACTATTGCACTGATTGTAAGTCGCTTTGGCTAAAAGCGTCTGCTAAATGCTAAATTGTAAACTGTAATTGAACAGTTCCTTAATGGCTACATGCTTGGTTTGGTTTCTGTCTTGAAAGTCACTTTGGAAAAAAGCATCTGTTCAATAAATGTAAATATTAAGAGAGAGAGAGGGAGAGAGAGAAAGAGAAAGAGAGGGTGGGGGGGCAGTAGGTGTGTGTGTGTGTGTGTGTTTGTCTGTGTGTTTGTGTGTGTGTGTGTGTTAGGCATTAATGAGTATGACAGGTTTTGCTACATTCATAGAGAGTGTGAGTGAAACTCAGACCATTGTCTCTCAATCTATTTGATTCTCTCAGTCAGAAATGAAATCTCTTTATCTGACTTCTCTGATTCTCCATTTAACTGCAGATAACTGCAAAATTAAAATCATCAGACTGAACATGTGGGAAACATTTCACTTTCATCAGTCAAGAATCATGAGCAGATATCTGTTAGTGTCATTATTAATTATGGTTTGTCTTAGTGTGTGTGGAGATCAGGGGTTTGACTGGATTGGACACACACGGGAAATTCTCATTTTATCCACATTCATCATCTCTTTTGGTTCATTTGAACCTAATTCACACATTCACTAGAATATTACTAAAATCTACACTATAACCTCACTGTTAGAGAATGAGCTGTAGTGAAGAGCAGGTCATGTGTGACTCTCAGAGAGATGATCTTACCTCAGTATCTCCAGTTTACAGTGAGAATCCTTCAGTCCAACAGAGAGCCTCTTTACTCCTGAATCCCGTAGATTATTCTCACTCAGGCTCAGTTCTTTCAGACTGGAGTAGTTTGAGCTGAGAACTGAGGCCAGAACTTCACAACTTCTCCATGTAAGTTTACAGTTATACAGCCTGGAGACAAAATGATACATATGGATATTACACTCACATCTCTTCATTTATACACACACACACACACACAAAAATACACACACACACAGACACAAACACACACACACTTATACATACAGTGCATATACTTACATATACAGACACACACATACGCACGCACAAAGAGAGGGTAAAACATCACACACATGAGAGAGAGAGAGAGAGAGAGAGAGAGAGAGAGAGAGAGAGAGAGAGAGAGAGAGAGAGAGCACTGGCTGCTGCATAAACAAAGAAAAAAAAAGTAAAAGAGAAATGACGAAAAAGACAAAGACTGACACACAGAGATTAAATACATAATAATAAATGAGATATAGCGATTGTTATAAATAGGTCTAAATTATATGAACACTACTATAGACTGGAGGAGCTCACACAGCTGTTTCATTGACTCTTTACCACAATCCCACCACTGCTGTAGAGAAATCAAACTGTTCTCATTTAAATCATCTCCAAAAAGAACAGAAAACACTCTACAATGCTTATCATTTAAAAGAGAATTACTGAAATAACCAAATGAACTTTCTGATTTGACACATCTTATAAAAATGTTAATTTTACTAAGCTATGATCTGAAAAACTAAATGTGCGTTCATGGTAGATTGTAAAAACATGAAAACTGTGTTTAAAACTGTACATCCTGTCTAGTCTTGTCAGAGATCATAACATTTGTCTTTTATCTGCCTGTATGTACAGCCTTGATAAAAGCCTACTGAAACCCTGATGTTTACTGTTCCCAGTGACACACAAGTCCTGTGTGTCCCCATCACGCCCTATTCACCTCATTTCCCTGTTAGTCTTGTGTTTCTCTCCTATTGGTCAGTTTGGGTGAAGTCCTTTGTCACTTCCTGGTGTGTAGTTCAGCCCTGTTTAGTCTTGTTTCATCATCTGTCCCCCCTGTTGTAACCTGGTTATCTTGTGTATAAATACTCCTTCTGTTTGCCTCTGTCTGATATTGTTCGTGTTTGGACTACATCACGTTGCTTTGCCTATTGTTGCCTGAAAAATATGAGATCTTCGTTTTTGGAAGTCTTTGTCTCTGTTTGATTTGAATAAACCAAAAAACGAACCTACAAATGCATCCTCCTTATCACACCGTGACATTCCCCTAACTGTGTTACAATCAGTTCCCAAGCAGCATGTGGTTCTATAGGATCTCTGTCCATTCTCTCATTCTCAGTTCACTCAGAATCTCCCCCTAAAATCACATCATAGATAGACCTTATTTTTTCAAAGCGTATTCACTTCACCGATTTTGTTGACTTCCTGTCTCTGACACATCACTATCAGGATCATGGAAAATGTCATAACCAGTCTGTTCAGATCATTGATCTGTTGACAGTTCTGACAGCCGTCTTACTTTCCCTTTTCTCCATCAGTCCTAACCTTGTCCCTTTTCATTTCTCTTCTGAAAAGAGCATCATCATTAACTTCCCATCAGTGTGGTTTGTGGGTGTGTCCCCTTTCATCTGCTGTGTGTCTTAATGTATCTGCTGTAGTTACTGTTGCCCGTGGTGACTGTGTTCAGTCAGGCCAGTATACGACGTTAGGGTGGCAGGAACACAACACCAGTATTAAGACAAGTCCCATTAACACCAGTGTTCTCCTCCTTAACACAAGTCCCATTAACTAAGTGTTCTCCCCCTTAAGACAAGTCCCATTAACTAAGTGTTCTCCTCCTTAAGACAAGTCCCATTAACTAAGCGTTCTCCTCCTTAAGACAAGTCCCATTAACTAAGTGTTCTCCTCCTTAAGACAAGTCCCATTAACTAAGTGTTCTCCCCCTTAAGACAAGTCCCATTAACTAAGTGTTCTCCTCCTTAAGACAAGTCCCATTAACTAAGTGTTCTCCCCCTTAAGACAAGTCCCATTAACTAAGTGTTCTCCCCCTTAAGACAAGTCACATTAACTAAGTGTTCTCCTCCTTAAGACAAGTCCCATTAACTAAGTGTTCTCCTCCTTAAGACAAGTCCCATTAACTAAGTGTTCTCCTCCTTAAGACAAGTCACATTAACTAAGTGTTCTCCTCCTTAAGACAAGTCACATTAACTAAGTGTTCTCCTCCTTAAAACAAGTCACATTAACTAAGTGTTCTCCTCCTTAAGACAAGTCCCATTAACTAAGTGTTCTCCTCCTTAAGACAAGTCCCATTAACTAAGTGTTCTCCCCCTTAAGACAAGTCCCATTAACTAAGTGTTCTCCTCCTTAAGACAAGTCCCATTAACTCAGTGTTCTCCCCCTTAAGACAAGTCCCATTAACTAAGTGTTCTCCCCCTTAAGACAAGTCCCATTAACTAAGGAGCATTACCATTATCAGTCTGCCCCCCCCCCCATCCCCCTGGTCATTTGGTCCCGTTTGTTTTCTTTGTTTCTTTTCCGTTGGACAGGAGCCGCTGGGTTGACGCGGGTGACAGACTGGTCCCCAGTGTGTGTAACATCAGGAGCCCTTCCCCCTCTCAGCTAAACCCTTTTCCACTGCAGTAAGCCCCAGCCCTGTTCCTGCTTCCTTTTCTTTTCAGTTGTGCCATTTGTTTGTGTCATTTTGCCTTGTGTGTTAACGCTGTCAGTTCTCACTCCAGCCCCCCTGGGCACAATACCCCCACCAACTGCTGGGACGACCCATCTTTCATTTTTAATGAATTTGTTATAATTTTATTATTTGTGGACTCACAACTCTGGCCTCTTTAGTGCATCTGAACCTCTGTGACCTTAGTTTCAAAAGTGTTCAACCTTTAATAATTTCCTGGGGCTGAGATTCCCCTTGGCAGCGTTGTCAACATCAAATTTAAAACTAATTAAACAAACCCTCTGCTCTGCTCTCCACATTTATATTTTCACAATCATTTATTACAACATAGCAGATATCTGTTAGTGTCATTATTAACTGTGGTTTGTGTCAGTGTGTGTGGAGATCAGGGGTTTGACTGGATTGGACACACACAGTGAATTCTCATTTTATCCTCATTCATCATCTCTTTTGGTTTATTTGAACCTAATTCACACATTCACTAGAACATTACTAAAATCTACATTATAACCTCACTGTTAGAGAATGTGCTGTAGTGAAGAGCAGGTCATGTGTGACTCTCAGAGAGATGATCTTACCTCAGTATCTCCAGTTTACAGTGAGAATCCTTCAGTTCACCAGAGAGCTTCTCCACTCCTGAATCAGACAGATTATTCTTACTCAGGTCCAGATCTCTCAGACTGGAGGAGTTTGAGCTGAGAACTGAGGCCAGAACTTCACAACTTTTCTCTGTCAGTTTACATGTCTGCAGCCTGGAAACAAAATGATACATATGGATATTACACTCACATCTCTTCATTAATAGACACACACACACACACACACACACACACACACACACACACAAATACTAAACACAGAATAACATTTACTAACAAAATAGGAGATCTAAGTTGCACTTAAAATATTAATAAATCCTTCACAAATATCATTCTAAGACACACACATAGACACACACACACACACACACAGACATAGATACATAAACACACACACACACACACACACACACAGACACAGACACAGACATAGATGCACACTTTCACTCTGAGAAAAAGACAAACGAACAAAATCAAATTTACCCAGACAGAGAAACAGAGAAACAGATAACACACATAAATACAGGAACACACACACACACACACACACACACACACAGAAACAAATAACACACATAAATACAGGAACACACACACACACACACACACACACACACATCCCTACATACAAGTAACCACAGAGAGTGAGAGAGAAAAATTACTCTCGCACGTGTAAACACACACACACACACACAAACACATACACAATCAAACACAACACATAGATACACACATCACACACAACGCATACTACACTGTCGGGCAGACACTGCGCAGCTTTCAGAAAGAAAAGGACATTTATTAACCTTTAGTGCTCCTTAGTAATTAAAGTTGCAGTTGTGTAAACTCTCCCTCTTTTTCACCCTTCCTTATCTCTCTCTATCACTCTCACTTTGCCTCTCTATCCCCATCCCCTTTGATCCCAGTTCTCTCTTTATGGCCCAGGCCTCCCTGTGTTCAGGACCAATGCACACCAAAACAGACAGCCCTCACTGTAACACCTAACAGACGCCCCTCACTGTAACACCTAACAGACACCCCTCACTGTAACACCTAACAGACACCCCTCACTGTAACACCTAACAGACACCCCTCACTGTAACACCTAACAGACGCCCCTCACTGTAACACCTAACAGACACCCCTCACTGTAACACCTAACAGACACCCCTCACTGTAACACCTAACAGACACCTCTCACTGCAACACCTAACAGACACCCCTCACTGTAACACCTAACAGACACCCCTCACTGTAACACCTAACAGACGCCCCTCACTGTAACACCTAACAGACACCCCTCACTGTAACACCTAACAGACACCCTTCACTGTAACACCTAACAGACACCTCTCACTGCAACACCTAACAGACACCCCTCACTGTAACACCTAACAGACACCCCTCACTGTAACACCTAACAGACACCCCTCACTGTAACACCTAACAGACACCCCTCACTCTAACACCTAACAGACACCAGGCTCCATGTTTTAGTGCAGCAACCCCAAGACCATTGGGTCAAATGCTGATAACGTTTAATTGTGAGGGAGAACAGATCACCTCGGGAGGTTAGTTTCCCTGTGAGAATGGAATTCAGACCCCATCTGCATTGCTCCACTCAGCCACAAACTATGTAGAACAAAAGAAAAATGAAACTAACCATACGACATTATCAAAAAAAATATGCGGATTGAACCATAAACATTCCTACAGTCATAGAGGCGCGGTAGGACTTAAAAATCACCAGGAGCCAAGTCACGAGCAGCTCATTTTATGACCATCGGTGTAACTGTGCTGTTTTTAATGATAGAGAAACCATATTTGATCTTGTTCGAAAGCATAAAATGCGGCCGATACGAGTAAGTTAATGTAATTGTACTATTCTTTAGTGGGAAAAAGTTATGTGAAATTATGTACTCTGGGCTTTGATTAACACTTCTTCAATTCCAAGGGGTGTCCCCTCCCTCGGGCAGGAGACACCCCCAAGAAAGACAGCAGCACGCCCTATTTCTCAGACAGATCAAATGGGGAACACCTTGCTATTCTCTAGTGCGTCCTTTTTGGTTTTGGGTTGTGGTGTCACCCTGCCTCGTCCCGGTCTGCTGGTCTCCGTGAAGAATTGGTCCAGACTCATCACCTCCAAAGAGCCGCGTCTCTAAGCGTCCCTAGCTCCAAACCAAATCCACCTCGCAGCCTCCTGAGATCCACTACGCATCGCTCAGACAACTTTTCACACCTCCAGACTGCCGTACCTGACCGTGGAGGGACCTGCTCTTCCTCTTCCCCTTTCTCTCCTTTCCTCAAAACTCTTTTAGAGTGAGGAACTCCACTAGCACAGTTCTTACACTACATTCTCTGTTTGGGTTCAGCGTGCCTCTTTATTGAGTAGTCATTAATCCATACTTCATATTGTTCAGTGTCTTGAAAAGGTGGTGAGGTCCAATCCTTATTGCTATTATCTAGTTAGACCTCTTTTACATACTTTAGGAACTGTTGGCTATTGGTAGCCGTTAGTTTGTTGAGTTAAAAGTTCTTGGTGTCTCTGTATAGCGAGTGTGTTAAAGTTTCATCTGAAGCCGTTGTGTATAACATAAGTCCTGTCTGCTTGATTGTTATAATAAACACTCACGTTCACATGCCTATTCCCTGACTACTTGGCAAGTTAGTTCCTAGTCCCTGAATGTGGTGATCCAGGAACTTAATTACCTAGGAGAATTGAATTTGAGGAGTATTATTGTACTTGCTACTTTAAATCTATTAATTATTATATGTACGGCTAAAGAAGAGTTACTCTGAATGATTTCTAGGTTCAGTGTTCAGAGCACTGAGCTATAAAGAGAATTTTTCGGGATAACTGTAATTTCACTGGGTTCAGCTTCTGAAATAAGTTTGTGGTCACAACTAAGTGATATTAGTATGAAGTCTAATATTCACAGAGGGCCATTAAGCAGAATTTCCTCATACCATTGGCACAACAACACACACATTCCAGAATAAAATCATCAGGCTGAACATGTGGGAGACATTTCACTTTCATCAGTCAAGAATCATGAGCAGATATCTGTTAGTGTCATTATTAATTATGGTTTGTCTTAGTGTGTGTGGAGATCAGGGGTTTGACTGGATTGGACACACACAGTCAATTCTCATTTTATCCTCATTCATCATCTCTTTTGGTTCATTTGAACCTAATTCACACATTCACTAGAATATTACTAAAATCTGCACTATAAACTCACTGTAAGAGAATGTGCTGTAGTGAAGAGCAGGTCATGTGTGACTCTCAGAGAGATGATCTTACCTCAGAATCTCCACTGTACGCTTAGTATTCTTCAGTCCAACAGAGAGCTTCTCCACATCAGAATCATTCAGTTCCCTGTTACTCATGTCCACTCTCTGATTTGACAGCTTTTCTTCAACAAACGCCACTGTCAGGACAGTGATTAGATTATTAAACTTCACAGTCATATGCACACACTCATAGACAAACACACACACACACACCCTTTTTCAGTGCTCCTCTAAGTTTCCCTTTAGTTCTCTTCAGTTTAGTTTTGGTCTCTTTCTTCCCTGTCGCTGAGAGCTGTGGTTCATTCTGTGTCAGTAAATCTTCAACTAATCAATACTGTACAGAATTAATTCAGTCATGAACATTGCCTCTGGTCATAAATCTTTTCTGTCAGAAATAAAAGATTTTAATTTGATCTAACTGTTCCCAGTCATATTAATAATTATATTAATAATTTGATGATAATGGTGAAGTTCTATAAGATGAACTACTGTTCCTCACAGAGTATGACTGTAGCAAATAAACAGAAATAGTAAATAGCAAAACTGTAACGCAAAGCAGAATTATATATATATATATATATATATACAAGATTACAACAGTTGAACAGTTACCTGCTGCTTTCTGTATTTGTCCTTTCCGATACAACAAGACGATCAGCATGATGAGACAGATCCCTGAGGGAATGATGAGGTTCAGAGCCCTGATCACAGGATTCCTGCAAACTTTACCCCAAACAGCCATTATTCACATTACACATATACATAATCAAACTTTACCCCAAACAGCCATTATTCACATTACACATATGCATAATCATACGCACATTATTATTCAAAAACTGGTTGTACCAATTTTGTTTAAATCTAAGCATAAACATGAATGACGTGAGTAGGGCCCTATGAAATCTGTTTCATTTTTTCTCAAATTCCCTTTAATTTCTTTCCCAAATTCTGTTTTCTTGGATTTATTTTGATCGGACCGCCAGTTACAGTCATCAAGGGCTTCATAGTCAAATGTGTGTTTGATTCAAAATGAGATCTACTTACATGGGATGAAAATCTCTGCCTCCTTCATGTGATCTGTCATCATTACTCTACAGAAGAGTCTGTTGATGTTACTGTCCTGTACAATAACACGTTGTTTCACATTGAAACCTTCTATGTCTTCATCTGTCTCTGTATCCTGTGCAGGGAGAATCTCTCCTTCACTGTTCAGCCACAAAACATCAGGCTCTTCAGGATACCAACCACTAGTTTCACACAGTAGACTCAGTCTTCCTGAGTCATCACAGCCCGTCACAGTGATCACAGGGTCGGTTCCAACAACTAATAATCAATGAAGACTATATTAACTCTCAGTTATTACAAATGAATCTGAAATGACAAATAAGCAGCTGCTTTGGTTAAATGAATCATGAGTCTCACCTTCAACTATGACTTCAACAGTCACATCATCCTGCCAGCTTTTATTATCAATCAAACATTTATATTCTCCTTCATCAGAGACTCTCACTCTGGAGAGTTTTAATGAAGTGTTGCCTTTCTGCAGTTCCTCTTTAAACAGTGCTGTCCTCCCTCTATAGGACTCTATCTGTCTCTCATTTCTGTCTTCATGGTCTGTGTACAGATGCACTAGAGTGTCTGATCCATGGGGTCTACTCCACTCCACTGTCATGTCCACAGCACTGATGTTGGGTTTGAGAGAACAGGGCAGAACCAGGTCTTCACCAGCTACAGCAACAAGAGAACCAGCTGGACCAACAACCTGAAACTGTTCTGGAATCAGAAACAGATTCATTCACAGTAAATATTATCAGACAGTATGAGAAATCACAGATGCAGTGTGACATGTACTAAACACCAGAGGTGGACAAAGTACACAACCCCATTAAGTGAGTCAAAGTATAGATACTCCTGGTCAAATATTACTCCAATACAAGTTTTTCAGTTAAATTTTTTACTTCAGTTAAAGTACTAGAGTACTTGCTTTTGAAGCAGCCTAGTGACTCTGAAACAACCTACTGAATACACTGACTTGCTTGTAGAACCTGTAGAATAAAAAGCTTGTGGAATATCCCTAGTGGAAATTCCAGTTGAAAAACCAGTAGCCAGTCTATTGGGATGAACTGGTCTCTATTGGTCTCTACTGGTTTCTATTGGTTCCAACTGGTTTTTCAGATTCTATTGGTTTGCCCAGTTAAGAATACCAGTTGAAACCATTTAAAACCCGTTCAGACCAATAGAGCCATGGGCAGTGGCTGCTCCACCAGTTCAACCCAGTTGAAACCAATAGGATGTAGCTGGTGTTGTCTGCTATTCATTTCAGCTGGATTCAATTGGTCTCAACTGGTCTAACAAACCCAATACCTGCACTTGGTGAGAAAGTGCTGTACATTGAGAATGCACTCAAAAATAATGAAATATAATGAAATGAATTGTTTGATTCATCAATTAACAACGTACAAAGTGCACTACAGAGAATACGCTGATTTTTTAAAAATGTCCAGTCATTTGTAAAACGTTTGAACCATTAGTGTTTCTTTTAAAAATAAGTGATTTTAAATTGAACATTTAAATTGAATTCATATTCAGTTTAAAAACACTAATTTTTAAAGTTGTATGTTGCTTAAAGAAAGTACTCTGCCTTCCTGCTGGTCAATTTTTATTAATTATATTTTGCCGGCTATAACTGACCAAAGAAGTGCACACACTGTTTATTTGGACATGATAATACTGAAACAATTATATTACATCAGAGCAAGCATTTTGATCACACGATCAGCTTGTCCTCCGTCTCGACTGAAGAGACACCTGGGAAGGGGGCGTGGCTCCTAGGCCTTCTTGAGTAATCTGATTGGTGTATTCAAAAATCCTTGCTGTAACGTCGCACGAAGGCAAGCAATCAAAACCCGCGAATTTCGCTTGGGGTAAAACGCAACTTTACAGTTACAACCTACAGTTAGCCTTAGTTCACAGTGAAAAAAAAAGTTTGCTCTGACAAGGTACTTGGAAGATAATTATCGGGCTGTTGTTCCCTTTTCTCGTATAAACAATTTCGACGAAACTACCAAGTACTGGGTATTTGGACGACGGCGCCTAAGGCCAGGTTTTGCTACCGGTAAGCTACTCATTGCATTAAGTGTTTAACACGTCTTACTTAACTTACTTTAGCTTTTACATATGACAAAAACAAGTACTCACTTCGTGGGCTTGTATGCTAGTAGAGTTATACTGATAGTTATAACTATAGTTAAAGGTGATAACGTTACCGAATCAGTGTGTCCCCGTTGAGACTGTATATTTCAATGTAGCACACGCCTGCGACTGTTCGTTTTTAGTTATCCATAACATAGGCTGGCCAGATAACAGCTGTTTGTAGATACGGCTTTATTTAGTATGCCTGCTGCTGTTAATGCGTTTAGTGAGTACATAGTTACGGATTTTATATAATGCAGCCGATCGAGAACTCGCTACGACAGCGGAGAACAAGAGGCCCCCTCCCCGAAATAAGGACAGAAACAGCGTCGCCCGTCAGGGAGGTCACCGCTATTAAGAACGACAAAGGCAACACTGGATGGGAGGTCACCACCATTAAGAACGACAAAGTATGATTTTAAAAGTGAAATTCTGTATTGTACCATTACCAGCGAATGTTGTATGCCTGGTTATAACCATGTTTAGGCCTATTAAGTAGCCTAGAATTTGACACTGCCGTTTAAATGTTTAGAAATTTCCATCCTCCAACGTACATGTATTAAATCAATCAAACAAAACATTTCCTGAGGCACTGCACTGCCACTTAAAAATGATTTTATATTCGTATTTTTATGTTTCTATATTTTCTTTATGTTTACATTTTGTAGTTATATTTTAATTCCTTCTATGTTGCTTGGCACTCTGACTCTCGTTGTACATTTACCATGACAATAAAGGCATTACTTATACGTTTACTTGTTGCCTGTATTTCAGTATTCTCTGTAAAATTGTTGTTATCAAGGTGTATATATAGATTGCAGTAAACAAAGGTGTGTGTGTGTGTTCTCAGCCTGTGTGGACGTGGTGGAAGTAAACTGTTAAAACATAAATTACATGCAGTGATGAATTCACTATAATTCCAGGTTCCACCAATTGAAATTAGTTTAATCCATTTAAATACCAACTGTAACATTTCACACACTACGTGAACTCAATAACCAGCTAAAACCAATACCGACCATCTGAGACCAGTTTAGACCAATACATTCCAGTAGAAATTTCTATTGGTTTTTCTACTGGGCATTCCAGTAGAAACCAGTTGTGAAACCAGTTGAATGTGTTTCAATTTCCCTATAAATGCTACATTTCCCTGAATATGCTACAAAGCCTCTAGAAACACAGTTAAATCGAGTGCTTCCTCTATAAAATACAGTGTATAGCTTCAGTTACATAGGCCCTAGGTTAACTTTGATTGGCCTTAAAAGGATAAACACGTCATAATGTAGGCTAGGTTCATTTTACTTCTACTACATAGCGTTGGCTGAAATGTGAAACAGCTGGATGACCCTCGTCACCGCTCGATTCCCGCCCGCCTCGCCTTATTGGGACCGGGTCCTGCGTGAATCCACGGTCTTCGCGTGACCTTACTAATAGTGCTGTGGTTATCTGACAAGATTAAAACATATATTTCTGAAAGAACTTTTGGCAGTAACGTTAACTCGGCATTTTCGCTCGCTAACTATTAGTATGCGTCGGCAGTGGACTCACACAGAACCCGGTGTTGTGTCCCAAATGGTTTCCAAACCAACTGGTTTCCGTACGTGTTCACACACTGTGTTAACAGTGGCAGTTGTGGTCTGCCTCTGTCACCAGATTCGTCACACATTCACAAACATATTAATCGAGATTTCCATGTCGCATCTCATATCTACTGCGGCGAATATGATCATAAGTGAGCAGTGAGCACTGCATCACAGCCACCTACGACAAAAGTTAGGCGAACACAGCGCGCGAACACGTACGGGAAGCAGTTAGCTTGAAAACCAATTGATTTCAAAAATCGCAGACATGGACTTAAGATATGGCCATGGCTGCTCTGGTGAGGAGCCTTTATTTTTATAATCTTTACCTGCCGTGGTAGCAGCCATCAATAAAACCCGCCAAGTTCAACTGTTAAAAAAATGCAGTCAGCACGCACTTGACTGACAGCATTGGAGCAGTTTGCTGTGATTGGGTTTTCTCCTGTGACGAACACAATATGGCCTATCGCATTTTAGAAAAGAAAATTCATCCGCCGACTTCAAAACTATGCTTCAAAGTAATGAGTAAGGAGAACCTTTTTTTAGAAATGTAGTGGAGTACAATAGAAAAGCACAATATTTGTCTGTCAAATGCAGTGGAGTAAAAGTCATAGGTTTCCAAAAAAAATAACACTCAAGTAAAGTACAGATACTCGAAAAATGTACTTAAGTACAGTACTCAAGTAAATGTTGTGGCAATCGACACGGACCCTTCACCGTGTCATGCTCATTATTTTTTCTCCCGCTAAATAACTTGCTTTCTGCTTTCTATCACGCTTTCCTTTCTTGTCACTTTCCATCACCAAACTTTTTCTCTTTTCTTTTCTTTGATTGCCGTTACGTCATTGGCTTTTTGCCGTGACTGAAAGGGGCCACCGTAGAATATAGGAAAGGGCGTGATTCCTGCTATGGAGAGGGAAAACTTGAAACGGCATTCTCGCGGTTTTCTTCCTTGCTGTCACCGAGGCGTTTACTGTCTGTTTAATTTTTAATAGTCGACTATTCAGTACGCGCAGCTTCGTTTTCGTACGGCTTGGAATTCTTTCTTTATACTAAACCGGATTACAATCACGGACACGTAGAGGTTGGACTCCTCACTCTTCCTGCCGGCTTTCCCCCTACTTTCCCCAGGTGACTATCCTCTGTTCCACACTCTCTATCTGCTATTCTGCTCAACTCCGTTCGCATGGTTGGCAACCTTACATTCATCACGGAGAGTCCAGTTAGGAGGGACGAACATTGCAGAGGTCGTTTTTTTGTTTGTTTGTTTGTTGTTGTTCCTCCTCTCAATTATCTCTAATGAGAAACGAACCCTCAGTCGGTCTTATGTATATATGTAAATATTTGTGACCAAAATTGTAAATTGTGTTCTGTGTTGGACGTTCGGCGTTTTGTGTTGAATGTTACATTGAGATTTGTTTTTTTTTTTTATGTTGGTTATTGTACAATACACATTGTTTCTCTGGATGTTTAACAGCTGTAAATATATTTACTCACTGGACATAGGTGTTGGATGGTCCCTATTTTGTTTTTATGTTGTTTTGAAATATTGATGGGAATTCTTTATTGTATGGCGGCCCTGAGATTAGAGCTAGCTGTGCCAGGCCGCAGGTGAATCTAGGCCCTACTATACGCCTATGCGGTCTGATAGGGGTAAAAGAGGCTTCGAGTAGACTATACTATTCATCTTTAATTTTTTTTACCTTCTTCTTTTGTCTCTCTCTGTGACGCTCCTAGCGGGCGTCTGGCGCCCAACTAAAAGTAACCCTCTCTCAGTCTGCTGTTTACCGCTATAATGTACTTCGTTACTGTCCACCCCTGCTAAACACACACACACACATATTCACACACATGGACATCCACACGTAATGGGATAATAAAAAAAAGGGCCATGTGAAAACATGAATTAAAATTGTATCTGGTGATGCCACTGTATTTTCACATGGTTTTTAAGTAGTAATTTGGTTGATCTGTTGTTTTTGTCTAATTGTAAAATGACTGACTTATTACATTGGTCTCTAAAGGTCTTCTTATAGGGCCAGTCTGTCTGTGTCTCATTCATTACACCACTGAACTGAGAGCAGTAGAACATCCTATTGTTTTCAGTTAAATTTATGTTTCCCTCTTTTCAGGTAAGACTGATACTCAAAGTACTGTAGTTCATGTCACTGTGTTGTGTGTGTGTGTGTGTGTGGTATAAAATATATGTTGATGCTAAAGTAACATTACAGATGCACTTCATGTTTAAATAAAACATTAAAGTGTTAGCTGAGGGTGGGATGCTCTGTTAGTATCACACAAGGAGAACATGATGGTGCCACGCCCTGTGCTGTTCACTGAGAGAGAGAGGTGCAAGCAGTATTCTTTTGTGTTGACTTAAAATATGAGAATATTGATATATTAATGTTATAAGGATGAATTTGTTGTGAATTCATTATAAGTGTAACTCTTACCAATGTTCTGCCTTGTTTTTCAGACCAACGAAATTAATGTAGACTAAATATAGTTTAAAGGAAAATGTCAAAGTTTAAGACAATGATTCTGGTAAAATGTTTACGTGTATAATTTGTTGAAATTAGAAGGATATTTAACTTAAAATATTGTGAAAGCTTTACAAGTTAAATGGCAAAAAGGGGGCTATTCACAAGAACTTTCTACAGTAATAGCTGAAGGTAATAATTCGTTATGGTTTATGGAGAATGTTGTTGGAGGTAAAATTCACACACTTTGGTCATCTTCAGAGTAGGGCCTGATAGAAACTACATTAATGTCTCTGATAAAGTCAAACTGAGGTCATTTCTCTAATGACTCAGATGTTGTGCCATTTATTCTTTTCATTGAAACTGTTTCTTAAGCAAATGATACTTCATGACACCACTGAACTGAGAGCAGTGACTGCATTTATATTTTCACTCTTTAGGGAGTGTTACACACACAGCTTGTCTTTATATCCTGATGAGGACTAGCCATAGATTCCCACTTCACATCAAAGAGACTGTTTTACTATAACACAAGAATATGATCCTACTGATTCTTATCACTTTAATTTGGTGGAAATGCATAAATAAAGTTTATCATCATTGTGTGTTGTGCATCAGTGTGAGCCTGAAACCTCTTCCAACAGTAAATGCAGCTTCAATCATTTGGATTCAGAGAGAGTTCAGTTCTTTTCAACACATTTATCCTTCAAACACACATTTTCAGATTGTGGTAGGAGTAGCTAGATGGTAAGGCCATTTATAACAGAGGACAAAACAGACTAACACAACCCAACATATACAGTGTTTTCATAAGTATTTCAGTGGAGATGTGTCCTACCTGATATGTATAATGCTGAAAAATGAAGAAACAGGAGAATCACCAAAATCACCTTCATTCCTGAATGATACAGAATTACAAAAGGGAAAAAACATTGGTCAAACCGATTATGAACAGAACTCACTGCTGAAAATGACAGTAGACTAATAAATGTTCAGGGGATCTGTAAAGGTTCTGTGGACTGTCATTCTTTCCATCAAAGAGACTTTTATTATAACACAACAATATAATCCTATTCACTCTGTTCACTGTAATCTGGTGGAAATGCAAGAACTGGAATGAACACCAGCAGCTGTTCATTCCAGTAAACTGCTAAAAGTGAATTCTGATTAAACTGTGTTTTTTTTAAATTTTCTCTTTTTATGTTCAGAAAGCAGCTCAAAGAATTGAATCTTGCAAGATTCATTTGATGGTTGTGACGACTGACCCAGCAAGTGTTCTAGTGACTTTTCACGTGTTTCTTGGTGCTTTATGTGTTTAGCCTTGCGCTTTTTTCCATATAAAATCCTCTGTCATATATGTTATTGTCATTTTATTAAAAACCATATGGCATTTCACTCTTGAACTAACTAGTAAACAGATCAGTCATTCGTGCTGTGACTCTTCTTCTAGAGCGAAATTTCACCGGGCGAGGTGTTTCGCTGCGTGGAAACCTAGCGTCACTTGGAACCTTGTGACGCATGGATAATGAAATCGCGACGCTTCGTAACCTTGAGGCTGGGTGCAATATTAGACGATAGCAGATAAAAAAACGAATAAATATATTGTTACAGTATTTATATTATTACAATCTTCACTCGTCTGGATGTAATAAAATGTTAAACATCTCATCCGCATGTGATCATTGCAACGATTGTTCCTTAATTATTTGGAGTAAAACAGAAAAAATCTTTTCATCATGCTTATCACTCCAATGCTCTCATTTCCGAGGTTTTTACAAGTAGACGGACGTATAATAGACAAACAAAAACTACATAATTTCCAATAATACTGATGAAGATAATCGTGTCTGTGATTTCAGAGCTGTTTTAGTAGTTTTCTTTTAGTCTTCTTACGCCAGTAACAACACTGTTTCTTCTTTCGTAAAAATACTTACCAAGTTTATGCATAAACACTCTGATCATAACTGGATCCTTATAGTTAGTATTGTGGTACATTGCACTGATTTGATGAGATCAAACCCTAACCCTAACTGTTCACAGTTCTTTTGTTCTGAGAAGTATATTATGAGCTTACTTATAGAAGTAAACTCATAATTCTACCAAAAACTATTCCCAAAATGGAGGCTCATCCACAGGTAAAGTTTCACTTTCACCTGAGTAGAATGACGTCATTCAGCCCTACCCTGCCCCCATTTTTATATAAAAAATGTCTCCGTAAATACTAAAGTGCGCTCAGAGCTGGTTACAGAGCAGAGCCGTAACAGTGGTGTTTGTCCCACGCAATATATTTCCCAGGATTTTGCTTTTAAAAATATGAATAAATTCGGGAAAATACGATTCTCATCAAACCTACTGACCGAAGGAAAAAAAAACTTTTAGCCGACGAACTTAAGTTTCATACACGTCTCTGTTGTTGCGGCAACGTTTGTCAATGACCCAGAGCAAGCGGTGTTGAGAGGGATTGTGGGAATAGTGACATCTTTCCGTGCGCGAGTTTTCCGTCATGGACAAAAGGAAGGGGAGAACAATACAACAGAGGAAGCTGACGTATTATTTTATAGGGTAAACACGTAAATTTCAAATGTCCCAAACCCTTTATCAGAAGACCTTTCCATGAACATGTCTTGTTGTTATTCAAGGAATTTTATTCAGGCTGATACAGACTAGTCTACTGGAAGCTTGGAGTATGTTCTTGGCTAAATTAGCCAGTAGTTAAAATTTCTTTTTTAATTCATGGTGTACAAGGAGTAATCGTCAGACTAACGTCACACAATTGCGCTATTGTTAGACAAGAAACACAAATGTTTAATATTCCAGGACTTACTGTAACAGTCAAACTGTCTCCGCATAGTTTCAGTCACAGACTTGACTCCGTTAAATTGGACATTCCACATACAAACCTAAATAGTTTTGAAAATGTTGAAAAACTTCTGCCTACTTTGTTCATTTTTGTTCACTGACTTTTACTGAACAGATACCAAGACAAAAGCAACAGGGGTACTGAGCACAAATCCATGAAAAACATGATCACAATGCAGCTTATCTCACAATTTTATTTCACCCAGTTCTTTCCTCCCTAAAACAAAATACTTTGGATTTTCTACCACAACCCAGCTAACAATTTTTGGTTCCCCGAACATTCTGGGAATGTTATTTTTCGGTTACGGAAACGTTCCTTGAAGGTTTTTTGGGTTGTCCTATGCTTTGCCAAGAAAGTTCTAAATATAACGTTATTTTTTGGTTGCATGTTTTGGTTTATGGAGTGTTCTCCTAATGTCTGTAGTGTGGGAACCTTTGGAGAACGTTACCATTCGGTTGTATTAATGTTCCCCTAACCATTGCAATACAGTACATGAAACCTTTGGAAAACCCTATGACAACGTTCCTTTTAGGTTCTCTAAATGTTATAGGAACGTTCGTGTAACTGTCACAGTCTGCTCATATTTCAGTTTTTTAGTAGATAATGAATGAACAGGTAAACTCAGAAATGAGATAAATTGTGTTTATTTATTTATTGGGTAAATTAACGAATGAAATGTATGTATGTAGCTATGTATGTATGTATGTATGTATGTATAATATATTTTATTCCTCCACTTGGCAGGTGACATCCGCAAAACAGAAAAAGAGAGACACAATTAATGAGGCTCAGTAGACAATTCAGGGATTTCTGGCAGTGTTATGAAGGACATTTTGTCATCTTTTCCTAACACGGGCTCTTTTTTGGTAAGAGACAACAAATCATCCATATGCTGTACATCAGGTTACTTGACTGCACCATACCTTAAGGCTGACTGCTGAATGTTGGTTTATCTGAAAAGAAAGGGTATATTCAACATGAATGTTGGTAGTTGCTAGGTAGGCAATAATAATTACTCCTAATTTTACATATGTTTTTCTTAAATTCAGTTGCATAAGCCACACATGAAAGGGAACTTACATACAGGTGCTGTCACGGTCCAGACCTGCTCTTCCAGATCTAGTCCATGTTTTCCTTGTGTCCTGTCATGTATGTCTTGTCTGTCTGTTCCAGGTTGCTCCAGTCCATATTTTACACTGTTTCCTGCCTGATTTCCACTCACCTGCTGCCATTTTCCTCATCAGCCACTGCATTTAAACCCTGTCTGTTTCCACTCCAGTTTGCCGAATTATCTAGCCATCTTCCGTGTTTCCTGTGTTGATTTGTTTGCTTTGTTCTTGGTCCCCTTTTGACCATTGCCCATTCTTGGATAAGTGTTTTTGCCTTTTGACCATTGCCTGTTTTTTGGATAAGTGTTTTTGCCTGTTGCCTTTTTGACCATTGCCTGTTTTTTGGATAAGTGTTTTGACTTGCATTTCTGGAAATTCTGCCTGCCTGTCTTTTGTGCCTGACCTTGTCTGCCTGTTTTATACCTCCGCCTCTGTCTTTTATACTGCCCACTGATACTGTCGCCGTGATTCTGTCTTTTTGGATTTCTTGGAAGAATATTATTCATTAAACACCTAATAAAATATATTCTGTGCTCCGAGTCTGCCTTTGGGTCCTCAGTCAATCAGGCCTCACCGGCCCTAACAGGTGCTGCAGGCTCTGACATCCTCATCTACTTTTGCACTGGTGCACTATCATCTGAAATGAAAAACATCTCACAAGATGCACTGATTGTTTCTGTACAGTGTGGTTAGAATCTTAGCCATATCTGGCCCAGGCTGATATGGCCTCCACAATTTCCCTCCCACAGTTACTTTAAATAGTTAAAGCACTGCCAGCGTAAACTGCATCCTCAGGTGCTACCTAATTAGCCTCCAGCTACTCCTGCTATGACTCTAGCATGTAGGAAGCTACCAGTCTACATTCAATATTAAATAGGGATGGAGAGCTCGATACTGACGTTTCGACGCTGTGCCGAGCTTTCAAAGCACACACGTTTCGAAACACTACTCCGAAGTGTGGTTCCAAACGCTCATATCACATGACAAGTGCTTAGTGAAGGTTCAGTGCGTTTCATCTGTTTCAAAAATCTGTTTAGCGTACCTAATTGTTATTCTGATGCTTCTGAATTAGACATACATGCACATTCATCTCTTCTTATTTCTTTTTTCTGAAATGATCTGTTCTTTATTGTTTGGGGAGGACACTGGACAAGGCTCCTTAATGGCCGTTTGGACATGTTGCTCTTAAACTACACTTCCTACCAATTAGAAACTTTCAGACAAATAGTTTTTTCTGTGAAGCCCTGGATTCTTGCTGAGCTGTCTCTGCACAGGCAGGGAACCCAGTTTATTGCCAGACCAGTGACATCAGAAGATAGAGACAATGGCAAGAGGAGGAGGACCTCAGGTTCTCATCAGTAATGGAGCAAAACGTTGGCATCAGATGAATGGCGTTACAAAAGCCAGTCTGTTATTTTAGTTTGGAGGAGGTTCTTTCGTTTGTTGGTTTGTGTCTGTTAGACCAGAGAGCCAGCTCTGCTCTGCGCTGGCACCATTACGGGCACAGCGCCCATGCGCTCCAGCGTGGCCTGGCTCACGGCGTACGAATGCGTGTGTTGTCCGTGCCCAAGCACCGCTGGCGTGGCGGTGGGCGGTCGCAGGCTGAGGGAGCCGTTACTTCTGGTCATGACGGGCGGTGAGGGGGCGGAGTTAGTGGTGACCACCAGAGTCTTGGGTGGAGGGAGGGTGTGGCTTCCATTGGTGTAAGCGGGCCTTGTGTTGGTGGCCCCCACGCCATGGCTTCCGGCCGTGAAGGTTTGCCTGGTGTCCCCGTTGTAGCGGGTGTAGGAGTTGGTGTCGTAGTTTGATTTGGGGTTGTGCCAGTAGCGACTGTTGTAGGTGTTTGTGGACGTAAGAGTGTCATTCTCTGAGGACGAGGCATCGGCGTGGAACGCCTTCACAGATGACAACCTCTTCGGGGGAAGGTCATCTTCCCTGAGACAGTCAGGCAAGTGAGAACAGTTTAGCTTCAAATTGACCAGCAAAGGAGTTATGAATTTATGTTCAACAACAACACATGTCTCTCATGCTGGAAATATCCATAATCCACTTGTTAGGCCTGTAACTGTCACACACCCATGATTCCTGTGCCTGGTAAACTCATTTCTTTTATGCAACATACCTGTTACTGCTGTGAATCAAATCTGTGTTACAAATGTAACACCTGTAACATTTATAAGAAACAGCCTTTTTTTGTGACACCTGTTGTAAGATCTGTAAAGTACCTGTAAATACTGTACATTCAAAACACAAGTGTAACAGCTGTAACAAACACCTGGAACTTAATTGAACTGAAAGCGAGCCAGGCACTGGTCCGTGATTGGGAATAACTGCTGTGCTGGTGGGATCTAACCTGATCTCATTGGGAATCTCGTCCTCCTCATACTTGTTCTTATTCCTCCAGTAGAAGAGAGTGACCAGGACCAAGAGGGAGCAGATGATGAGGGCCAGCACTCCGGTGGCGATGGTGCCGGCGATGAGAGCCACGCTCTGCGGCTGGGCTGCGGGACAGAAAGACGGGTCACGTGTCAAACGGGCCGTGAACAGGCCGGCGATGACATCATCACGTTTGTCACGTTTGAAAGCCGCTGACTGAGTCTGCTCTTTACAGAGGCCCTGTCTCGTCTGCTGTGCTCAGTGCTGGGTGACTTACGCGCTATGACTTGCAGGTTCAGTAGGCAGGTGCTCTTTCCGATGGCGTTGGAGGCTGTACACTGGTAGAGACCAGACGTGCCAGTGCTGATGTTTCTGAGCATCACTGTTCCAAGCATCTGGTCTGTAAAGCAATTCACAACATTTCCTGGTTACAGAGGATTCATTAGCAAGGTGCTTGTACAAGTCTCTCCTACTAGGGGGAGAGGTTAAGAGTAAAAAAAAAAAAATACAAAGTAATTTTAAGTTGAGGGGAAAGTAATAGAAAAAAGATTTTCTTTGTGTATATATAGTCAGATTTATACAAAAGTCATGTTACATATATAAATGTAGTGATTATTTATACATTTATAAACATTTTTATATTACATTTTAGCTGTAACATGAATTTATAAAATTGTCAGTTTCAGTCAAAATTTTTCTGAAATTTGATCAGTGCTCACATGGACAATCTACCAACACAGCTTTGATTTTACAATACCAAGTTTTGACAGAGGGGGCACCACAGTATAAATATGTATATTTTTAAGTGCTTAATTCCCAGCCCATAACTATGAGGGAAACGGCTCTGTAGAGTAGCAGATGCAGAGATGATGTGCAGGTAAAGACTACTGCTTTAAAGAGAAGGCTACTGCGTGGAGAACAGTTTCCTATTCATCCTTCTCTGCTGCACTTCTCCACAGAGGGGATGGATGAAGTACCTCTGCACATATTTCTCTAAGTGGACACACTGTGTAGTTTAAAGGGCTTTGTCTACATTTGAATGGACAGTATGTGAACTGAAGTCTGGAGTCTTCGTATCTGTAGCCTTGTTTTAATGCAGCAGTGAGACATTCAGTGTTTCACCGTCACGTTTGGAAGGAAGAGGAAAAACGACCAATCACAAGCGTACACGAGAGTACACATAAATATACCTCACACACACACACTAGGCAACAGCACATATAACAGTGATATTATCTTATGCTGAAACTCTAGATGTGTTCTTCTGTCAGAGGGCGGAGAGTGATGAAATTGTGTTGTGTATATCAAAATAGTGAACTATATCTTTGTGCACATACATGAGTACAGGGTGTGTTAGTGTCTTTCAGGACATGCTGCTCCTCTATCAGGTTTTAAGGTCCCTGAGGATCCAGAGACTTCTCTGTGTAAAAGAAACTGATAGAAATGAAATGTCATTTAGGGCATAATTCAAACTAAACCTCTCACATACACACATAATACTCCCACATTCACATCTACCTCTCATATACACACATAATACTCTCACATTCACAACATTTACCTCTCACATACACACATAATACTCTCACAATCACAAAATTTACCTCTCACATACACACAATACTCTCACATTCACAACATTTACCTCTCACATACACACATAATACTCTCACATTCACAACATTTACCTCTCACATACACACATAATACTCTCATATACACACATAATACTCTCACATTCACAACATTTACCTCTCACACTCACACATAATACTCTCACAATCACAACATTTACCTCTCACATACACACATAATACTCTCACATTCATATTTACCTCTCACATACACACATAATACTCTCACAATCACAAAATTTACCTCTCACATACACACATAATACTCTCACATACACACGTAATACTCTCACATTCACACATAATACTCTCACATTCACAGCATTTACCTCTAACATACACACATAATACTCTCACATACACACGTAATACTCTCACATTCACATATAATACTCTCACAATCACAACATTTACCTCTCACATACACACATAATACTCTCACATTCACAACATTTACCTCTCACATACACACATAATACTCTCACATACACAACATTTACCTCTCACATACATACATAATACTCTCATATTCAGGTCAGTACTGAATAAACAGTGTCATGTTGAGGTCAGTACTGAATAAACAGCGTCATTTTGGAGTCAGTACTGAATAAACAGTGTCATGTTGGAGTCAGTACTGAATAAACAGTGTCATGTTGAGGTCACTACTGAATAAACAGTGTCATGTTGGGGTCAGTACGGAATAAACAGTGTCATATTCAGGTCAGTACTGAATAAACAGTGTCATATTCAGGTCAGTACTGAATAAACGGTGTCATATTGAAGTCAGTACTGAATAAACAGTGTCATATTGAGGTCAGTACTGAATAAATAGTGTCATATTGAGGTCAGATCATCATCTCCATTGGTCCTGTGAGATTTTGAAGGCACTTCGAAATAATACTCTCACATTCATATTTACCTCTCACATACACACATAATACTCTCACAATCACAAAATTTACCTCTCACATACACACATAATACTCTCACATTCACAACATTTACCTCTCACATACACACGTAATACTCTCACAATCACAACATTTACCTCTCACATACACACATAATACTCTCACATACACAACATTTACCTCTCACATACATACATAATACTCTCATATTCAGGTCAGTACTGAATAAACAGTGTCATGTTGAGGTCAGTACTGAATAAACAGTGTCATGTTGGGGTCAGTACTGAATAAACAGTGTCATGTTGGAGTCAGTACTGAATAAACAGTGTCATGCTGAGGTCACTACTGAATAAACAGTGTCATGTTGGGGTCAGTACTGAATAAACAGTGTCATATTCAGGTCAGTACTGAATAAACAGAGGTCAGTGCTGAATAAACAGTGTCATATTGAGGTCAGTACTGAATAAACGGTGTCATATTGAGGTCAGTACTGAATAAATAGTGTCATATTGAGGTCAGATCATCATCTCCATTGGTCCTGTGAGATTTTGAAGGCACTTTGAGATCAAACGCTGCCCTGATCATGGTGGTCTGTTACTGAATGAAGGGTTTTTTTGATAAATACATTTATGGTGGAAGAGAGAGAAATGTTGAAATCTGTCACACATTGTCAGTTTCAAAATTAAACATATTAGTTTCAACGAGTTTCACTTCTCCATGTTACACGCTGCCTTACACAACCCTCAACTGGCATAAGCCACAGGTCTGTCCTTGTCACTATGGTCTCAGAGAGAAAACTGCTCTCAGGCCACTCTGACTGGCACTGACCTTAAGGAGAAAGGGCTGTTTACAGTCTATGTCAGTTACAGAGGGGACAATAGTTCTCCTCAGTTTCTCAGTTTCCAGAGGGGTCTTGTACCTAACACTACTTTTTAAGTCTTTTTTTAGCATGTTTGGCAAAACTGACGCATTGAATGGTCCTGTAGTGTTAGAAAAACCTTGCAAATGTTTCAGTAATAACTGAAAAATCTGATAAAAAGATCTCACTCCTCCGTTGTCTTCATTTCCATTCACACACTGATGCAGTCTTCTCTGGATCTGTAGCTCCGCCCTCTGAGGACATCGTATGGCCCCAATACTTCACCTTCCTCTGACACAGACAATCTGCCTGGAGGAGATGGAGCATTAAAGAGGGTGAACATCTAAAGAGGACCTCCATTAAACTGAAAAAGTACAAAAAGACATTAAATGACATTTTAGGACACCAACCTCAGCCAAAAAAACCTTGTGTTGAGCCACTTCCTAAATCAAGTGTTAAATATTAATTGATCCCAAGCAGTGGATCCAAACACTCATTATCTGGGGAGTGGATATTCATCCTCTCACACCCCCAGGTCTGTAAAGAGAAATGGTCTAAAACTCCTCATAAACGCTATAAAAGTCTGATCAGAGGGTAAAAGAGATGATTGGTGGAGGCTATTGCTGTCACAGTAGGTTGTACCAGTTATAAATACAAACATTCACATTCTTTTTCCCTCCTGCACTATGATTATTTAAACAATGTATTCATTATTGGCAGGTTTAAGTTATTAGTTTAAGCAGATTGTGTTTGTCTAGTACTGTGACTTAGTTAAAGGTCTGTAACCTGGTTTTTATGTGTATTTAATGCAGAAGTTTTGGTCTTTCCAAAGGGTTCACAGACATTTTCTTGCGACCGTATGTGTCTGTGATGAAAATCCACCCCCAGAGGTCCATCCCAGGACAGTTTAGAGTGAAAGATGTTTTACTTTGTCTGGACTAGTAACAGTGCTGAGGAAAGGAAGTGTTGAGATGCTGTGATAACACTGCAGTATTGCTGAGGTTTAGACCCACAGAAACACTGAAGCTCTAGTTCAACAACACTGTATGTAAAGTAAATCAGTATGTGAGTCATGATTAATGTGTAAGGGGCAGGACAGACATAAGAAGGAAGGAAATAAGGATGTCAGAATATTTTTGTCATAAAGAGAAAGATGTTGTGTTTAGGGTTCTCACTTCCTGTTCCACATTAAAAATCTCCCTGTGGACAAACTGGTCTTAACAATGGTTCCTGGGCTTTATGTTCCTTTTTAACCAAAACACAGCAGGGTCACTATTCAGTGTAACAGTGACATACATATGAGACACATCTTTCATTCTTTCAGACACAATGACTATATCTGCACACAGTGTGGTGAACATACCATGCTCTGTGTTCTTTAGAGCCTTTAGCTCTGAAAGCCAAGCAGTCACTGCCTCTAAACTATGTCCTGCCCTCCATAAGTGTCATTCAAAATAGTGTTAAACTGTTTCCAAAACTTTAATGACAGATTTTGTTCATGAATTATAATTTTAGTTTTGTTTTTGTTTTTACTATCTGTCTGACATTTATAAGACAAGTCTTAGGGTTGTCACATAGATTATTTTCTACCTCTCTCTTCAGATTTTCATGAAAATATACTAACATTGTTTTCTGTACATGATTAGTTTTCAGTGGTATTCCATCAAAGCCTGATAAAGAGTGTTCTGCTCCAGTTGTAACGTCATCTAGTTATTTACTTAAACGTCTCCTGCTTTTAGTCCAATTTAAAATAAAAGTCAAAACATCAGAAACAAAAGAGTATTTCACATGTATACAGTCCTCAGTATCTGTGAATGGATTCTTGGATCTGGTGTCATTATTCAGTTAAGCCCATAATCCAACTCATAACAGGGCACTGAGGATTCTGGGTAATTACACAATCATCAGTGTGAAAAGATGAGAAGATGGAGTGATGAGAAGGATGAGAGGATGGAGTGATGACTGAGTGACTCTGGTGTTGAATGTGTGCAGGAGGGTCCTCTCCACTCAGTTCTCTACCTCCCAGTCTCTCAGTAACAGAGACAAGACGTGTTTTCACATCAACTACTGTCTTCATCTTCATATTCCATGTCTCTGACCTTCAATTCACCTTGACTCTGAGTCTCATGAGTCTCTGACAGCCATTCAGTTAAAGATCACCACACCCAGACTGGATTCTCTCACTGACTGTCTTATTCACATCCATTAGAGGATCAGTGTTTATCAGATCCTAAGGACAGTAAAAGAGATGTGTCACTCAAACCTACTCATAAATATTCATGACATTACAGTTACAGACCTTACAACCTTGAGAGTCATTCAGAAAAACAACCATAAAATATGAGAAAAACAAAACTTAAGCTTGGTGAAAAAAGATGAGAATAAGCCCACATTTCTTTGTGTGTGACAGTTTGACACTGAGAGACTTTGCCAATGGAAGGACACACACCATTTATATGTCTCCATGACGATAAGAAATTTGATCTCATTTAAACGTGTAATTACTCACTCCAGTGTCTCCAGTTCATTCCGTGGATCATCCTTTAGAGCAGAGAGAGGATTGTTTCTTTTTTCTCTGATGTTATAATTATATCTCAGGTCCAGTACTCTCAGGTGTGAGGGGTTTGATGTCAGAGCTGAAGCCAGAGCAGCACAGCCTTCATCTGTGATACCACAGAGCATCAGCCTACAGAGAAAACAGAGACACACTCTTCACACTTTCAGCTCAGGACACACAGCTCAGTTCGTCAGAGAGTTTTACATTAAACAGGAAAATCAACTGAAATTCATTCCCTAGTATTTTAAGTCATATGGTATGAACATTTGATAAACTTATTTTAATTGGTTGAGAATATCATTAAATCCCAGCTTCACTGAAGACACAACCATACAGACATGCACGCCCAGAGAAGGTCAAACAGATAAATACACACGTATACAAAGAGAAAAACACACACATTTATCCAGACAAAAAGAGAAACAGACACACAAACACCTGGAGATCACCAACATCATCCTAAATGTTTTATATACTGTATTTAACTACAGTGTCTATCATGAATCCTCACTACCACTCTGACACACACATCCACACACATTATACACACATACACTGAGAGACAGACACACACACCAACACATCCACACACATTATACACAAACACACTGAGAGACAGACACACACACACCAACACATCCACACACATTTTACACACATACACTGAGACACAGAGAGAGACAAACACCAACACCGACTACGCAGAGTGTATAAAAGGGCCATCAGTTAGGAACCTCTGCCTCAGAAGACAGTGCTTAAATGGTTGTCCAAGGAAAGTATAACTCAGATTTACATACACTTACACAATTTCATAAAGTAATCATTTAACATCATCATCTATATTTAGTCAGTTAACCTTCTCAGTATTTTTCATATTAAACACAAGTACTTTCAGTCAGGTTAATCATTTCACACTACCAATTTCAACATGTTGGATAACCAATGCACCGTGCAAGTTCTGTATTTTTCCAGCAGGCTGGCAGAGCTCCCCCTCCCCCCGATGCACCCCAAAGTCAACAAGTTGCACGTACACCAAAGACCGCACCCATAAACTTCTCGTCCAGGTCAGGATTAGCCAGCTGACCTGTCCATCCAGGCTGCCCTCTGACCTTACGCCCAATAGGGTTAAAGATACAGGTCAGCATATATAAGACTAGCATCCCCCCCGATCGTCAGATCAACCCCCACTCCGGCGAGAAGTCAGAACCTGGACAGTTTAAGTTAATGCGGTGTGCATCAGTGACGACTGTAAGTGCAAAACATTGTTGGGCTAAGGGTGCATCTTTCGTAATAAGGGGAAGATTTGTAATTAACTGTATATAGTTGTTATATATGTATGCATGTCTTTATTAGTATTTTCATTAGTAACGGTTGCATGTATGATCGCTGTAATTTCCCTGCCGTCTGCCGTCACTAAGATACGTATTTATATGTATGCTAGTCCTTGCCTGTACGTTATAGCCACATAGCCGTATCGATACAATGTGATGTGTACCTGTACAGTGACGTGCATGACCTTAATGTAACCCCTCCGCTGTTGCCATAGTGCCGGTCCACGAGCAGAGTCCCATTGGCACGCATGCGCAGTGTAGCGCCCCAATATGGCGGCGCCCTGTGAATTATTTTCTTAGCATAGCCACTTAGCATGCTGACATTAGCTATGTAGCATGCTACAGTTAAGAGTCCACTGTAGTTACCGCACACTAGCGCTACTAGTGGGCTCATGAACGCGGACCGGCAACAAGTTATTACAGTTTATCCAGTCATGCAATCAAATATTCCCTGTAAATACTGTTGTTCATGTGTATGTATATGTATATGTATTTATGTTTATGTTTACATCCATCTTTAACTACTTATCCATTATGTTTTATATGTTTATTTCCAGAAGCCACACACGCACAAACACATACATCCACATACCTATACCTAAACCAGACCATCTCAACCAAACCCCCTTTTTGTAATTTAAGTGTGCTCATGTCGTGCTGTGCGCTTTAATAAATATCAAAAACCCCAAATTGGATGCTTGGATTGTGTTCTGACCGACACCCCACGGTGACAGCAAGGTCCCTGAAACAGCACAAAGGCGTAGTGACACAGGGAGCAGCACACCTCACACTGCACTCTCAGTCACCCTCCTTTTCACAGAGAGACACATGTAAACACACACACAAACACATGCAGGGAGAGACAGACAATCAGACACACAAACCCGTTCACAAATAAAAAACAAACACAAAAATGCAAACACACATACACATACAAATACACAGACATAACAATGGTGAAAAGTATACAGTACATTAAACAAACGAAAATGTGTCTTTGTTGTCAGTTGTCTTTGTTATGTTATTTAAAATAGGTACATGTTTTATTACAGACCATAACTATTGAGATGTAAACAGTGATATTGGGCTTTAAACTTGAAACTTGAAACATGTAACAGTGAAAAACAACCAATGAGTTAATGATTCCATACAGTGAGTACCCCTGTCTTATGTCTCTATGGATCTTTAAAGGAAACACTCAAACCACCATTAATCTTCACCACACTCTCAATGTCCTCACACAAAACCTGGATCAGGGACATAAGACGTGGGCTGAAGCCAAGCTCACATAAGGTGTGTAACTGTTGGAGGATAAACATTCATAAAGAGCATTGAGACATGATCATACTTAACTCTGACTGCCATGAACCTCCCTCAACCTCTTCTTCCTCTTTATGACTCAGAACAACACCCCCCCATTCTCTTTTCCAGTCTGTTTCATTCCTCCTGTCACTCTGTGTCTCTGCTATAAACAACACTGACTCTCTTACCACACCTTTCTTTGTCTTTTTTCACATACACTTCTCTTTGGTTTCCTTTTTTCTCCTGGTACCCTCAACACTGTTTCATCATCTTCCATACTGATTTCCTCACCACCCTCCTCTTCTAAAACACATTCAGCTGCTGTAGTGACAAACTGACACTCACTGACTTCACACTGTTCTCATACATATGACATGGCACCAAAGACACACCAAACATCCTGTCTTCACTTATTCACTGGCATAAATACTAACATTCAAGACTGTCTTCACTTATTCACTAACATAAATCCTAACATTCAATCCTGTCTCCACTTATTCACTAACATAAATACTAACACTCAACCCTGTCTTCACTAATTAACCAAAATAAATACTAAAAACACAATCTCCTTATCTCCCTCCAGTGTAAATCCCTGATTGCGCTTTCAGATCAACCAGTGGAACATTGTCTCCACACATCAGGTCACTCATTAGGACCCACATCCCATCTCACCCTCTACAGTCTGGGAGGGAACGGTGTTTGCTGATTCCACCACCTCACAGCACAAACTCACAAACTGGACTATTAGCATGTCTGGTCTCTTGATGGTGGAATGAGTTGCCCAATTCCATCCAGTTTGTGTATCATGACATGTCCTTATAAAGGCTGTAAATCTATGCTGATGATTATACAGTCCTCTGTGCACTGACTTTTATAATGTAGATTCCCCTCCCTCTAACACTGGCACTACTCAGCACTTATTTTGTGATACTGGTGGTTGGAGGAACTGGATAGTTTATATGATGGGAGCTTTTGACCCACCTGTAGTTCACTCTTTTATTTTCCTTAACTTTCATTCATTTGGATCTGCTCTGATACTGAACTTAGTGGTGGCACTTAGACAACAGACAGTTCCTTAATGGCTACATGCTTGGTTTGGTTTCTGTCTTGAAAGTCACTTTGGATAAAAGCATCTGTTAAATGAATAAATGTAAATGTAAAACAATGTAAATGTAAATACTAATAACCCACCCTGATTTCACTTATTAACCAGAATAAACACTAACTAAAATAGACTGTCAGTGATTTAAAGAAATAAGAGAGAGAGAAGAAATCAGAAAACTAACTCAAGCTGCAGGGACAGTCTCTCTCACACACCAACTCTGTCCCTGTCACTCCCAGCATGCACTCAGAGAGAGAGAGAGAGAGAGAGAGACAGAGAGAGAGAGAGAGAAAAACAGTATGTAGGTGTGTGTGTGTGTGTGTGTGTGTGTTAGGCATTAATGAGTATGACAGGTTTTGCTACATTCATAGAGAGTATAAGTGAAACTCAGAACATTGTCTCTCAATCCCTTTGACATGAGCATTAACAGAAGAGTTTAAAACTGCTGTCTGATATTTTTCAGGATGGATTAGTTTGTGATGTAGAGGAATCTCTAGGGTATACAGTATACAGTGTAGACACTGAATCAGTTCTACTTTTCACCAGCTGGAACATTGTTTCTGTTGTGTATTTGATTCTCTCAGTCAGAGAAGAAACCTGTTTATCTGACTCTTCTGTTACTTCATTTCACTACAGTGTTCACCTCAGACAGGTTTTCTCACAAACTCTCTATTACATCTGTGTATATGAGAAAGAGAAAACCTCAGAGATTTGGCTGGTTTGGACACAAAGAAATTCTCATTTTATCCTCATTCATCATCTCTTTTGGGTCATTTGAACGCAATTCACACATTCACTAGAATATTACTAAAATCTACACTATAAACTCACTGTTAGAGAATGTGCTGTAGTGAAGAGCAGGTCATGTGTGACTCTCAGAGAGATGATCTTACCTCAGTATCTCCAGTTTACAGTGAGAATCCTTCAGTCCAACACAGAGCTTCTCCACTCCTGAATCACACAGATTATTGTAACTCAGGTTCAGTCCTCTCAGACTGGAGGAGTTTGATCTGAGAACTGAGGCCAGAACTTCACAACTTTTCTCTGTCAGTTTACAGTTCCACAGCCTGGAAACAAAATGATACATCTGAATATTAAAATCATGTTTCTTCAGTTACAGAAACACACACACTTGAGTATACATTAGATATAGCAAATGTCAGTAGTACTGTTGTGTTGTATTAATATTATTGTAGACTGCAGTAGAGGAAGAAGGAATATTGGAGTAATCTGTTTTCTCTCAAAATCCCTCTTTCAGATCAGGAACTACATCTTTACATTATCACTATCATTTATTACAACAGACAACACAAATAAAATCATCTGACTGAACATGTGGGAGATATTTCACTTTCATCAGTCAAGAATCATGAGCAGATATCCGTTGGTGTCATTATTAATTATGGTTTGTGTTAGTGTGTGTGGAGATCAGGGGTTTGACTGGATTGGACACACACAGTGAATTCTCATTTTATCCTCATTCATCATCTCTTTTGG
Organism: Chanos chanos; assembly: GCF_902362185.1. Classification (NCBI taxonomy): domain Eukaryota; kingdom Metazoa; phylum Chordata; class Actinopteri; order Gonorynchiformes; family Chanidae; genus Chanos; species Chanos chanos. The sequence continues at coordinate 2,682,500 of NC_044500.1, read as the reverse complement.
TTCATTTGAACCTAATTCACGCATTCACTAGAATATTACTAAACTCTACACTATAAACTCACTGTTAGAGAATGTGCTGTAGTGAAGAGCAGGTCATGTGTGACTCTCAGAGAGATGATCTTACCACAGTGTCTCCAGTTTACAGTGAGAATCCTTCAGTCCAACACAGAGCTTCTCCACTCCTGAATCAGACAGATTATTCTTACTCAGGTTCATTTGTCTCAGACTGGAGGTGTTTGATCTGAGAACTGAGGCCAGAACTTCACAACTTTTCTCTGTCAGTTTACAATTACACAGCCTGGAAACAAAATGATACATATGGATATTACACTCATATCTCCTCAGTTACGGACACACGCACACACACACACACACACACAGAGACACACACACACAAAGAGAGGGGATAAAGATCACACGCATTTCCCCAGAGAGAGAGAGAGAGAGAGAGAGAGAGAGCGAGGGGGAGGGGAGGTCAAGTTAAAAAAAAAAAAAAAACTGTTTGCACTGCATAAACAAACAAATAACTTTAAACAAGAGAAAAGAGAAAAGACCAAAAAGGGAGAGACTCACATACAGAGATACACTTAACCAAGGAGAGAGAGACACACACACACACACACACAAACAGACTGGAGGAGTTTGAGCTGAGAACTGAGGCCCTAGCTTCACAACTTTTTGTAGTTACTCACACTCACTGTTGTTACTCAATCACACTGTAGCTACTCACTCTCACTCACACACCAGCTCTGGTCATTCACTCCCAGCATTCACTCAGAGAGAGAGAGAGAGAGAGAGAGAGAGAGAGAGAGAGAGAGAGAGAGAGAGAGAGAGAGGAGCACACAGATACAAATGAAAGAAAGAGACAAATACACACACACACTTACCCAGAATGAGAAACAGAGAGACAGGTTTACACACACAGACACACACACACACTCATAAACTTGAGAATGAATGAAATATAGTGACTGTTATAAATAGGTCTATATGATATGAACACTTCTATAGACTGGAGGAGGAGGAGGAGGAGTAGAGGGAGAAGGAACAGTGGAGGAATCTCTTTTCTGTGGAAATCCCATATGATCCACACTCTGGAAATGCCAGTGAACCAACACCTCTTGGCCTTTTATACTCAACAGCTCTGACACCGTGTCTTTTTTAGACCTGACAACTTCAACACATTCTCCATTTCCTGTGGATGCTGTTAAATCCTGTGTCTCCACTATTTCTGTCTCCAGAGTTCTCATAGATCTGATCATGTCTTTAGTCACATTGACAGTGTACAGCTCACACAGCTGTTTCATTGACTCTTTACCACAATCCCACCACTGCTGTAGAGAGATCAAACTAGACTGTTCTCATTTAAATCATCTCCAAAAAGAACAAGAAACACTCTACAATGCTTATCATTTAAAAGGGAATTACTGAAATGCCAAAATGCACTTTCTGATTTGTCTCATAAAAATGTTAACTTTACTAAGCTATGATCTGAAAAACTAACTGTATGTACATGGCAGACTCTAAAAACATGAAAATGGCGTTAAAACTGTACATCCTGTCTAGTCTTGTCAGAGATCATAACATTTGTCTTTTATCTGTCTGTATGTACAACCTTGATGAAAGTCTACTGAAACCCTGACGTTTACTGCTCCCAATGACACACAAGTCCTGTGTGTTCCCATCAGGCCCTGTTCACCTCATTTCCCTGTTATTCTTGTGTTTCTCTCCTATTGGTCAGTTTGGGTTTAGTTCTGTCACGCCCTGTTCACCTCATTTCCCTGTTATTCTTGTGTTTCTCTCCTATTGGTCAGTTTGGGTGAAGTTCTTTGTCGCTTCCTGGTGTGTAGTTCAGCCCTGTTTAGTCTTGTTTAATCATCTGTCCCCCCTGTTGTAACCTGGTTATCTTGTCTATAAATACTCTCTCTGTTTGTTCGGATTATGTCACGTTGCTTTGCCTATTGTTGCCTGAAAAACCTGAGATCTTCGTTTTCGGAAGTTTGTGGAAGTCTTTGTCTCTGTTTGATTTGAACCCCCCCCCCCCCCCCCCCCAAAAAAATTACCTACGAATGCAACCTCCTTATCATGTGGTTCTATAGGATCTCTGTCCATTCTCTCATTCTCAGTTCACTCAAAATCTCCTCCTAAAATCACACCATGTTCTGTATCACAAACACACAACACTGTAAATACCTCATTTTAAACACCTCACTCTGTACCAACAGCAGACTGATCAAATCAAATCAATACAAACCTTTTCAGACGTCTCTTTAACCCTCAGAAACATTCCCACAACAGCTTGTTCTCCTTCATAAGACTCAGGTCAAAGGCCTTTAGTAAAGAGTGTGGTTACTCCATCACTAGTGGAGATTTTAGGACTCAGTGTAACCTCCCCACTCCACTCCCTCTGCCAGTCTACCTCATTCACACTCTCACTGTGGGTGTCTTGGACATATGTAACGTGTGTTTGTGTTTTAATGACTCAAATCATACTGTTCTCCTCATTCTGTTTCTCACATTCAGAAATTCTAATCTAAAGTCATTAGACTTTGCAGTATTTTCTTTGGCCAGTGAACTTCTTGTTCTGTTAATGACACATCGCCTGAGCCTTCAACTCAAAATTTAACAAAAGGCTTTCCATCCAGGAAATACTGTTTAATTTGAACCTGTTTCATCCTCCTAGTGGTGTGTAGAAAACTCCTAATTCTACCATAGATATCAGCACTTCTTAACCCCGCCCTTCTACATCCTAATGTAGAGACCCAGTCTGTTCATTCACTTTCACTTTCAAGATCAGATTCATTTGTCCTGAGTCCAGATTCCTCCACAGGGAGCTCTGATGACTCTGTCTCCACTGTTTTAGTACCAGAACTGGCAGAGCCAGACCTGTCCAACTTGGTGCCCTTGGCAAGATTTTAGCTGGTGCCCCTTGCATCACAGCCACTTCCACGACCAATCATTGTCTTCCTCCCCATCTCGTACTTCTGAGTGGGAGACCTTCCCAGGCAGTAGCATGCCTAGCGCACAAACTAGAATCAGGGTGCTCACTCCGATAAGATTAACTGACCCACACGGTGACATGATATCATTGACTTGACGTGCAAATGATAGAAAACCAGTTGCGCAAATGTCACAGTTCTGAATTTTTTTTGTGTGGGTACCCCTTGGCGGCTGGTCATGTCACCAATACCTCAATCTGCCCTGCTAAGAATCTTTACTCACTGAACATATCTCTGTCAATACATCAGACATTTACTGATATGTCTATAGGCTTTTTCTAATGAATTTTCTTTGAAATAGTTTGACTGTAAATATAGATACATTAAGCAGCTTTGCATGCTGTGTAATTTCATGTAATTTCAATATCAGAATGCATATGCATTTCATGTGACCTTTATGAAACTTCAAAGAGGGTGTGATCTGGATTGTGTGGCTCAGGTGGAAGTAATAAAAATGGGGATGTGTTGATGCTGCTATCATCAACACAGTTACTTCATTGCAGCTATTCAGCTCTCTCATTCATTCTCTCTCTCTCACTCTCACACTCTCACAGAAACTGCTAAACAACATTATAGCCTATCACATTCTAAATACAAACAGCAAGAGTAAGTACACTTAGCATTCAAGCACAAAACATGTATTCAGTGAGCACTTCTCTGATGCATGCTGTTTGTTATACATATAAGACTAATCAGTAGTGAAAATGCAAATGCTAACAGCTATTTATTACAAAAGGGGATGGAGAAGGAAAAGCATTTTAATTGACTATTACAAGCTAATGCTAATGCTGGCAAACTAGACTAAGTTGTCAATAAAAAGTTATGTCTGGTTTCTTGAGGCAGACAGTGGATGGTTCGTGCAGCACACTTAAAAGAAAAGGTGTATTTCTCAAAATTATGCTGAAGGTTATTCCCTGAACACCCAACTTCCCTAATGAATTTAAGGTAGGAGTGACTGACGTTAACTCGAGCTATTTCTTAACGTTACTATCGTACAAACTAACACTCTGCTCCCAGGGTACACAGTTCTATGCAATAGATAAACTATTCTTTCATCACATTACCTCTCTTTTCCCCTGTTTTTCCTCCTCTTCTTTTCAAAGGACTTTGGTATATTTGACATGATATACTGTATATATTTGAATTCAAAGGCGCAAAAAGGGGGTATGCAACACTTGCAGCGCATAGGAGCACTACGCGAATGCGGATGCCAAAACAATGGTGAAAAGTATACAGTACATACCGGTATAAAACAAACGAAAATGTCTCTTTGTTGTCAGTTGTCTTTGTTGTGTCATTTAAAATAGGTAAATGTTGTATTATAGACATATTTTTGAAGTTACGGCCAGGTCAAGACCGATCACACGGACAAGAGAGGCTAGGTCCAGTGACCGTATCAATGATGAGAGTTAAAATTTTTGTCATAAAATATTCTAGAGCGCGAGGCTTTGCGGCACCCTGTGATCTAAACTGTCAACTTGTCATGACATAGAGAAAAAGTATTAACAAAAATAGTGAAAGCTTAAAATTTTCTTTTCTTCCCTCATTTGTGGGCCCCCTTATGTGTTTCTTTATTCCAGTCAGTGTCATTAATGCTGTCACTATGTGTTTCTTTATTCCACTCAGTGTCATTAATGCTGTCACTATGTGTTTCTTTATTCCAGTCAGTGTCATTAATGTTGTCACTATGTGTTTCTTTATTCCACTCAGTGTCATTAATGCTGTCACTATGAGTTTCTGTATTCCACTCAGTGTCATTAATGCTGTCACTATGTGTTTCTTTATTCCAGTCAGTGTCATTAATGCTGTCACTATGTGTTTCTTTATTCCACTCAGTGTCATTAATGCTGTCACTATGTGTTTCTTTATTCCACTCAGTGTCATTAATGCTGTCACTATGTGTTTCTTTATTCCAGTCAGTGTCATTAATGCTGTCACTATGTGTTTCTTTATTCCACTCAGTGTCATTAATGCTGTCACTATGTGTTTCTTTATTCCAGTCAGTGTCATTAATGCTGTCACTATGTGTTTCTTTATTCCACTCAGTGTCATTAATGCTGTCACTATGTGTTTCTTTATTCCACTCAGTGTCATTAATGCTGTCACTATGTGTTTCTTTATTCCAGTCAGTGTCATTAATGCTGTCACTATGTGTTTCTTTATTCCAGTCAGTGTCATTAATGCTGTCACTGTGTGTTTCTTTATTCCAGTCAGTGTCATTAATGCTGTCACTATGTGTTTCTTTATTCCACTCAGTGTCATTAATGCTGTCACTGTGTGTATCTTGGATAAACATAACATCATCACTCTTCTGTTTAATAAACTCATAAAGTGAAACTCTTTTTTAAACTATATAGTGCTCCATTCATGGAGAATTCCCATCCTTATCTCACCCATTAATGATGGTAACTGGCATAAACCAAACAACAGCATATGCAGTAGAAAACATTCATGTTGTTTCCAAACCATCCTGACTTTGTAATTTAAGTTTCTTTAGTTTGTAAATTTCCTGTACTGTCAACTGCTCTTCTCCCTCTTGTCACTTCAGATCAGAAACAGAAAACACTCCCCAACCATTAGACCTCCTATATTTTTTGTTTCAAGAAAGTCCTTCTTTTGTCGAAAGTGTGTCCACTATTAGAATCATGGAAAATGTCACAACCAGTCTGTTCAGTTCATTTATCTGTTGACAGTTCTGACACCATCTTACTTTCCCTTTTCTCCATCAGTCCTAACCTTGTCCCTTTTCACTTCTCTTTTGAAACTTTGTTTCATTTTAAATAAATTTTAAATGAATTTCCTAAATATTGTTGTGTTGTATTTATATTTTAGAGGAAGAGGGAACACTGGAATAATCTCTTTTTTCTAAACATTTAAAAAATACATCTTTACATTATCACCATAATTTATTACAGCAGACAACACAAATAAAATCATCAGACTGAACATGTGGGAGACATTTCACTTTCATAAGTCATGAATCATGAGCAGATATTTGTTTGTGTGATTATTAATTATGGTTTGTGTTAGTGTGTGTGGAGATCAGAGGTTTGACTGGATTGGACACACACAGGAAATTCTCATTTTATCCTCATTCATCATCTCTTTTGGGTCATTTGAACCTAATTCACACATTCACTAGAATATTACTAAAATCTACACTATAACCTCACTGTTAGAGAATGTGCTGTAGTGAAGAGCAGGTCATGTGTGACTCTCAGAGAGATGATCTTACCATAGTTTCTCCACTGTACGCTTAGTATTCTTCAGTCCAACAGAGAGCTTCTCCACATCAGAATCCTTCAGTTCCCTGTTACTCATGTCCACTTTCTGATCTGACAGCTTTTCTTCAACAAATGCCACTGTCAGGACAGTGATCAGATTATTAAACTTAAATACATTTCAAGTCATAAGCACACACTCATAGACGCACACACATACACACACACACTTTTTCAGTGTTCCTCTAAGTTTCCCTTTAGTTTAGTTTTGGTCTCTTTCTTCCCTGTCTCTGAGAGCTGTGGTTCATTCTGTGTCAGTAAATCTTAAACTAATCAATACTGTACAGAATCAATTCAGTCATGAAAGTTGTTTCTGGTAATAAATCTTTTCTGTCAGAAATAAAAGTTTTTAATTTGATCTAACTGTTACTAGTCATATTAATCATTTTATTTATAATTTGATAAGTGAAATTCTGTAAGACTACTGTTCCTTATGGAGTATGAGTGTACTAAACAGTTATATTAAATAGTGAAACTGTTATAGTCATTTATATTGACAAAAACCATTGTCCCCTATGAAGCTTTTACCAAATCTGACACATATTAGGAATATCATACTGTCTGGTTCACTGCTTAGACACTGGGCCACAGACAGTGGTCTGGGGTTACAGGGGGAAGAGATTAACACATTTTAGACAGGCCTGTCTTGTCACTCTTTATATTGTCTACTAGTTGTGTTTTCATTTTCATTATCACTGGGTTGTTTGTAATTCGCCCACTGGGTTGGCACCTATTGCACACCTGGCTGGCCTAGAAGGGGTTTCCTCTCTCTGTGGTCCTTCTCAAGATTTCTCCTATTTTTCCCTAGCATCTGGGTTTTTTGAGTTTTTTCTTGTCTGCTATGAGGAGCAAGTCAGGGAGTGCCACCCTGCTCTGTTGTTGTAATTCTGTGGGCATGTAAAGCCCTTTGAGACTGTAAACTTGAACTTGCCTGAAATCACTGCCACAAAGCCTTATGGCCCTGTGATATATGGTTTTTGTTTGGCCGCTGTAATGAAGGAGAATGAAGATGTTGTCTGTGTGGCCAGTAAAAAGACTGACCTATGTCTGTAAACAGCTGTAATGGTCTGTCTAAGAACACACCAAACCACTCACTCACTCCCTCATTATCTAAGCTGCTAATTAGAGTCACGGGTGTGTTGGAGCTTATCCCAGCATTCATTAGGCAAAAGGAACATCAGTCGCTAGTCCATCAAAGTAAGTAATGATGAGTAAATACTTGCACTAAGAGAATCATTAGCAGGGTGTCAGGACATGGCATCTGTGTGCTTGATGTGTCAGCCATAAACATGGAGTTCAACTGATCAGCAAGCCCAGTGGCCTCTGGGGTCACTATTAAAGGACACCCACTTTAAACCACCCAAAGGTTTTTGTCATAACGGTGATTCATTGACATCACTGACTCGCAGTCTAAGTCATCACTGACTTTAACAGTGGGTGAGAATCTTTCAGTATAGAAACTGCAGTATCTCTGTCACAAAAGTCTTTTTGGTCACTGATCATGAGAATGTGTAAAATATCTCTTAAAATCATAGTAGTACTGGTAGAGAGACATAAATCTGTCTAGAGGTGGTAATAAGTGACATGATGAGAGTTTTGATCACTTATGTTGTTTTTAAACATGTTTTCCATCAGTCATCCCACACCACATCTTATTCATAATTTTTTAAAGATGTTTTATGATAAAATAACCAGTGAGATTAAAAAGATTCAAATGCACCCAAGTCTTTGTTCCTGATCAATCTAAAAATAACCATTCCTTTTCTTTCTGTTAAGTTTTTTTTTTTTAGCTAAAGAGTAAAAATATTAAAAATATTTAAAAATATTTTTAAAAAAGCTCTTCTAAACAAAAATTTAAAAATAGAATTTATAAAAAAGAAGATGAAATTCAAATGGTTTATGATCTTGTTTTTTTCCTTCAGTTTTGTGACATTTAGTTGGACTGGGCAGACATTCTAATGCAATAATAATAATAATAATAATAATAATAATAATAATAATAATAATAACGATAAACAAGATCACAACAGTTGAACAGTTACCTGCTTTCTGTATTTGTCCTTTCTGATACAACAAGACGATCAGCATGATGAGACAGATCCCTGAGGGAATGATGAGGTTCAGAGCCCTGATGACAGGATTCCTGCAAACTTTACCCCAAACAGACATTACTCACATTACACATATGCATAATCATACTTTACCCCAAACAGCCATTATTCACATTACACATATACATAATCAAACTTTACCCCAAACAGCCATTATTCACATTACACATATGCATAATCAAACTTTACCCCAAACAGCCATTATTCACATTACACATATACATAATCATACACAAATTATTGTTCAAAAAACTGGTTGCACCAATTTTGTTTAAATCTAAGCGTAAACATGAATGACGTGAGTAGGGCCCTATGAAATCTGTTTCATTTTTTTCTCAAATTCCCTTTCATTTCTTTCAATGTTTTCTCGGATTTATTTTGATCGGATTTTTTTTTTTAATATTTAACCAGTGACCTTAAAAAAGTCAACTACAGAGACAAACAACTGAAAAATGCAACTGAATTCTTTTTATTTAAACTGCTGACACATTTGGCATAGTGTAATCAGCACTCTCAAGTCCTCAAATCTCTTTTAAAAGGTCATTTATTTATGGCTCCGGTGAAGTCATCACCGAGAATGGCAGCCTAAAATAACTCTGAAAAAACACTAATATCGCTCTGTTAAACAAACACAAAATTACTTGATAACACTTTAACTGGTAAGGAGGGCAAGAATGCGGGAAAAGGATGGAAACAGAACCTACATACAAAGAAGACTGTGAGGCGTGCAGTGGTGCTGGACCCAAACGCAAGAAAAGGTGATGCTGGTAACAAAAAGGAGGACTTTACTTACAAAAAAGGAAGATAAATAAACAGGTGCAAACAGGAAAAAAAAGCCCAGTAACAAAAAGGTGCAGCCAAAGAGAGTGTATCCAAACACAAACAACGATAGACAAGGGACAGGTCAAACACAGGAGCTTAAATACAAGAGGAGAACTAAACAGGGGAAACATGGTAAGTGCAAATTAACAAGGCTACAACGAGGTTAATAAATAGAATAAAGAGAATCAGGTGAGGGGCGGAGACACACACGGAACAGGAGCACAAGACAATTCAAAACAAAATGTCCAAAACAAGGTGCAAGCTGTGATAAAGACACAGAGAACAACTCTGCTACACAGACACATGATGGCGAAGGTAGCGCTATCCTTTATTCAAACGGAGAGGCAAGTTTAGCAAATGTTTTAGAGGAGATACGGGATTTCTGCAAGGCCACAAAACAACAACTAAACAATATCAAATCTGAGCTCACCAACGTTAATCAAAAAATAGTGAAGGCAGAGGTACGAATTGAAAACGTGGATCACGTTCAAAACGTGGAACAAGTACTAAGCAGGATGATAAAAGTGATGAATCAACAAGAAAATAAACTACTCGACCAAGAGGGGAGGTCTCGATGTAAGAATATAAGGATATATAATGTACCCGAGGGAGCGGGGGGTCATCTGTGGTGGAGTTTGTGGAAAAGTTGCTATGAGATACGTTGGAGATTCCCCCCGATTCGGAGCTTGACATCGAAAGATCACATCGGGCTTTAGCCCCGAGACCCTCAGATGACAGAGACAAATCACGGTCAATAATAATCAGCTTCCTCCGCTACAAAACTAAAGCAGAGATTCTGCGCAAGGCCTGGGGAAAGAAGAAGGTGTGTTTGAACGAGAGAGTAATATACTTTGACCAAGATTACCAGCCAGCGGACCTGTAAAAGCCTAAGGAATACACTGTAGCGAAGCGAGTGTTAAAGCAGAGAAAGATCAGTTTCAAGACTCCGTACCCTGCTAAACTACGAGTGTTCTACGAGGATGGGACGCGGCTGTACCAGACAGTGGAGACATGAAGGACAGAAGATTGCCTGTGAGCGTGATCACACGGAGAGAGAGCCTGGTTGAGCAGGTATCCCGCTCCGGCAGGGAAATGGTGGGAGCACCGAGACGGCAGGGGACGGGAGAAGAGCACGAGAAAAGTATCAAGGAGAGACTGCGAGTTTTCAGAAGAAGGCCCTCACCCCTTCCAGAAGAGACACAAGTTTTGACTGCCCTCAAAAGAATTGGTGAACTAAACAGAACTCAAAACAGGGGGTGTTATATTCATTATTTTTTATTCATTATTCTTAAGAAATATATATATTAGAATGTATATGTTTTGTGACTCAATTTTATTTTATTTTTTCATATTCACACCTTTTTTCCCTTTCTAAATGAGAATATATACATGGGAGGAACACACAGGGAAGTCTTTTCTAATGGACATACATTTATTCATTTACTTATTTGGGTGCTGTGGTGAGGGCCCTCAGCCCATAGATAGGAGAGGCTTTCCCCCACAGCTAGACATGTCTCCTAGCTCAGCCCAAGGTCATTTACAAGAGACCCCAGCCTTGGAATCACACCTTCATTACCTTTTTTTCTTAATTTGCGTTCCTTTTTTCTTGCTTGTTCAGGGAGTAGATTGGTTAAATTCTTTTTTGCTAACTTCATTGATACATGAAATGATAAATACACATGGCTAGTGGTAAAGTAAAATTTATTTCTTTTAATGTCCTTGGGCCGTTGAATCCAATCAAACGTAGTAAAATTCTGTCTAAAATGAAAAAAAGAACAAGCCCATGTAGTATACCTACAGGAAACTCATTTAAATGATAACGAACATGAAAAACTAAAGAGAATGGGCTTCACTAAATAGTTTTTTTCCTCATATAAATCAAGACATAGGAGAGGAGTTGCTATTCTCATTTCAAACAAGCTAAATTTTGAAAAAGTATTTGAAATGGGAGACAAGGAGGGCAGATATATTCTAGTAAGGACTATATAGATGGGAATCTAGTTACTCTATTGAATATATATGCACTCCCAGGAAGTGATATTAGTTTCTTCCAGAAAATGACTATTATAAAGGTAACAGAAACAGAAGGTCTCTTGATTTGTGGAGGGGATTTAAATTTGCACTTGCAACCAAGATTAGACTCTTCCAGTAAAAAAACCCTTGAAACAAAGTCCCTACATAAGAAAGTGAATACGCTTCTTGAGGATGTTGGTTTAATTGAAATATGGAGAGACCTTTTCCCTAACAGAAGGGATTACACTCACTATTCTGCCCCCCACTCTTTATATACAAGAATATACTATTTTATAACATTTGGAAAAGATAAAGACAAAATAAATACCTGTGGAATTGGGACAAAAGATTTAAGTGACCATGCACCTACATATTTAACTGTTGACTTTAACCTGCGACCAAAGAATACTATATGGAAACTAAACTCAAGTCTACTCAATGATCCCTATTTTAAGGAACAAATTAAAAAAGAAATTAATCTTTACTTAGAATTCAAAGATAATGGAGAGGTTTCACCTCCCATTTTATGGGATACTTTGAAGGCTGTCCTAAGAGGGAAAATCAGCAATACCTTCATATAAGAAGAAACTAAGATATAAAACATTAGAGGAATTACAAAGCAAACTGAAGGAATTGGGGGAAAAAAACCAAATCGAGCTTGGCACAGGATACATTAGAGGAAATTGAAAAAAAAAATAGGAACGAAATTGATAGTTTGGCTACACATGAAATTAGGAAAAATCTAATGTTCTTGAAACAGAGACATTATGAAAGTGGAACTAAATCTATGAAAGTACTGGTGTGGAAACTGAAAAAAAAGATGGCAGAAAATACAATTCACAGAATTAGGGATCCAAGAACAAAAATGATAAAAAAAAAAATAAGCCAAGTGAAATTCAGGAAGTTTTTGAAGTGTTTTATAAAACTCTGTATTCTAAGGTTCCAGGGGGAGATATAACCCAAACTGACACTTACCTGAATTCCTAGAGTTACCTACTTTAAGTGAAGAACAAAATAGGATGATGATGGCTGACATAACTGAGGGTGAACTAAAAACTGCAATTAGTAGGCTTAAACTGAGCAAGTCACCAGGATCAGATGGATATACGGCAGAGTGGTATAAAGAATTTAAAAATGAGTTAATTCCTGTTATACTCCCTACACTAAATTGGGTTTTTAAAAAAGTCACAAACGCCACCCAGTTGGAAGGAGGCAATAATTTCAGCTATACAGAAAGAAGGCAAGGATAAAATGGAATGTGGGTCATTTAGACCACTATCTGTTCTTAATGTAGATTATAGACTATTTACCTCCATCATGGCCAAACCATTAGAAGGATTCCTACACCCCTAAAACATACCTAAAACCCTATTACTTTAATATAAATACAGCCCCCCAAGAGAAACTGAAAGTAGATACCCCTTGGTATGGCAGACGGAGTCTTTCAAATATTTGGGCATCAATATGGCAAAAGATTTGGCAAAATTATCAGAATGTAACTATTTACCTATACATAAGAAAATTAAAGAAGATATAGTAAGATGGAACCTAATTCCTTTCTTTAGTCTCATATCAAGGATTGAATCCATTAAAATGAATATATTGCCAAGGCTGTTATATTTCTTTCAGACCCTACCAACAGAGATTAACCAAAACCAATTCAATGAATCGGACAAAATGCTACCAAGGTATATATGGCAAGGTAAAAGTCCTAGGGTCCATTTTAAAACTTTGCAGTTATCTACAGGGGGGGTGGGGCCTGCCCTCTCTCAGAGATTATTACTTTGCAGCACAGTTGAGAGCTGTGATATGCTGGTGCAACCCATCATATAATGCTCAATGGAAAAATACTGAAGAGAAAATATCTACCGTCCCCATACAGGCCATCTTAGCTGATAGCAATTTACAAAGTTACATAAATACTACTGATAACCCATGGGTGAAGTGGACTCTTAAAATATGGAAAACTTATAAAAGAATATAAACTATAGGAAGATATTGTAATTCTTACATGGTGTGCATTTGACTCAGACTTTACACCGAATAAACTAGATACAAGATTTAAGGATTGGACAGCTAAAGGGATAACAGCTCTATGCAATATAACGAAAGAAGGAACACTGCTCGGTTTTGAAATGCTTAAGAGGAATACTTGTTGGAAAAACAGGATTTCTATCGATATCGGCAGATGCGACATGTTAATGTAAAGGTGAAAAATGTAACCGAGGCAAGTACGTGTCTGAGAGAGCTGTTTAAAAAAAGCATACAGTTCAGATACTCATAGTAGAATCATTTCATGCATGCACATGGGTCTGTCAAATCTTAAAACACATTCAAGTTCTTACATTAAATCAAAATATCTGAGGAAGAATGGATAACAATATGGAGGTATCAATGGAAGTGTACTAGCTCACAGAGATGGAGGGAGTTGGAAAAATCTGATACGGTATTTCATTACACCCTCTCAGAAATCCCACTATGATAGTAGCCTCCCTGTCTGTTGGAGAAACTGAGGAAACCAAAATGCAAACCCTTACCATATTTTCTGGGACTGCCCTGTTATCAAATATTTTTGGAGAAGGATACACAGTGCTATACAAGACATTTTTAAATGTGAAATACCCCTGGAATGTAAGATCATATATTTTGGACCGTCAGCTGACCAGAGGTTGTAGAGCGGAGGGATCTAGTATATATATATTTACAATGCCTGAAATACATCTTTTGGAAATGCTTGTTTTGATACTAAATGTCAATAAAAGAAGAAAATTAAAAAATAAATAAATAAAAGGTCATGAATAAATAAATAATTGCATGTGTCTTTATGGGTCCAGTCAATTGTGTGTTGACAAAACTTACAGAGTAGCTGTGGGTCAGACTCATAGTGGTCACTGGGGTGTTGTTCAGCCCAGTATTGTGCAGTTAACTGTGTGCTCCTTAACTTTTTCAACTCAGTTCACTCACCAGAGGCTCTTCGTTTGGATATAATGTTTTCTAATGCATCTAACAGACAAACTCACGTTCTGAATGGTGACGATTTGAGGCATGGTTACTAGGCAACATCCTCACACTCATTTGGTCAGATTTGACTATGACACAGTCCTTCCTATTAAAAAGTCTCTGGCTATGACTACTGCCAGGGTATTTTACACTATCTGGACAATCACAAAAGGTGAAAAAGTTCATGGGTTTAAAATGTCAACACAATGTCTGCAATTCTGAGCAATTCCACGTTTATAAGTAAATAACGTTTTCATGCCTCAATTCCATGATTCCGTCCATGTTTCATAGGGCCCTACATGAGAGCTGAATCCACAGGAACATTTACATAAAACACAGATTCAACATTAACTAATACACAAAATCATAAACATGACAGCCAGCTACAGTCATCAAGGGTTTCATAGTCAAATGTGTGTTTGATTCAAAATCAGATCTACTTACATGGGATGAAAATCTCTGTCTCCTTCATGTGGTCTCTCATTATTACTCTACAGAAGAATCTGTTGGTGTTACTGTCCTGTACAATAACACGTTTCACAGAGAAAAACTCTGTGTCTCTGACTGTCTCTGTGTCCTCTGCAGGGAGACCCTTTCCTTCACTGTTCAGCCATGAAACCACAGGGACCACAGGGTGCCAACCTGCAGATTCACACAACAGACTCCGCCTTCCTGAGTGATCACAGTCCGTCACAGTGATCACAGGCTCTGTTCCTACAGCTATTAATAATCAATAAAGACAATATTGACTCTCAATTATTACAAATGTCTGAAATGACAAATAAGCAGCTGCTTTGGTTAAATTAAACATGAGTCTCACCTTCAACTCTGACTTCAACAGTCACATCATCCTGCCAGCTTTTATTATCAATCAAACATTTATATTCTCCTTCATCAGAGACTCTCACTCTGGAGAGTTTTAATGAAGTGTTGCCTTTCTGTAGTTCCTCTTTAAACAGTGCTGTCCTCCTTCTATAGGACTGAATCTGGTTCTCATTTCTGTCTTCATGGTCTGTGTACAGATGCACTAGAGTGTCTGATCCATGGTGTCTACTCCACTCCACTGTCATGTCCACAGCACTGATGTTGGGTTTGAGAGAACAGGGCAGAACCAGGTCTTCACCAGCCACAGCTACAAGAGGACCAGCTGAACCAACAACCTGAAACTGATCTGGAATCAGAAAAACATACACTCACAGTACATATTATCAGACAGTATGAGAAATCACAGATGCAGTGTGACATGTACTAAACACCAGAGGTGGACAAAGTACACAACCCCATTAATTGAGAAAGGAAAAGATACTCCTAGTCAAATATCACTCCAATACAAGTAAAAATTGTTCAGTTAAATTTTTACTTCAGTTAAATTACTAGAGTACTTGCTTTTAAAAATACTTAAGCATTCAAAAGTACATTTTCTTTTTAATGTCAATGCATTGTATCGTTGCCACAATGCATTTACAGAGCCTAATGACTCTGAAACAACCTAGTGAATGCCCTGACTTGCTTGTAGAACCTGTAGAATAAAAAGCTTGTGGAATATGCTACAAAGCCTATAGAAACACAGTTCAATCGAATGCTTCCTCTATAAAAGACAGTGTATAGCTTCAGTTAAATAGGCCCTAGGTTAACTTAGATTGGCCTTAAAAGGATGAACACGTCATAATGTTGTAGGCTAGGTTCATTTTACTTCCACTACGTTGCATTGTCCTGAAATGTGAAACAGCTGGATGACCCTCGTCACCGATGGATTCCTGCCCCCCTCGCCGACCAGGTCCTACGTGAATCCATGGTCTCTCCGTGACCTTACTAATAGCGCTGTGGTTATCTGACAAGATGAAAACATGTGTTTCTGAAAGGACCTTTGTCAGTAACGTCAACTCGGCATTTTCGCTCGCTAACTTTCAGTATGCGTCAGTAGTGGATTCACACATAACCTGGTGTTATGTCCCAAATGGTTTCTAAGCCAACTGTTTTCCATACATGTTCACACACTGTGTTAACAGTAGCAGTTGTGGTCTGCCACTGTCACCAGATTCGTCACACATTCACAAACATGTTAATCGCGATTTTCAAGTTGCATCTCTTATTTACTGCGGCGAATATGATCATAAGGTAGAAGTGAGCACTACATCACAGCCACCTATGAAGAAAGTTAGGCGAACACAGCACGAACGCCTATGGGAGGCAGTTAGAACTTACAATTTATAATTAGGTATTTAGCAGACGCTTTCAGCCAATTACAATAAGTGCATCAGTCAGATCCTACTACCTCATAAACAGAGATCACAATAAGGCTGTGATTAGCTTTAAAACCAGTTGATATAAAAAATCGCAGACATGGACTTAAGATATGGTCATGGGTGCTCTGGTGAGGAACCTTTATCTTTGTCATCTTTCCCAGCCGTGGTAGCAGCCATAAGTAGAACCGCCAAGTTCAGTTGTTAAAAAATGCAGTCAGCATGCACTTGACTGACAGCGTTGGTGCAGTTTACTTCTCCTGTGACGAACACAATATGGCCAATCGCATTTTAGAAAAGAAAATTAATCCGCTGACTTCAAAACTATG
Source organism: Chanos chanos (assembly GCF_902362185.1). Taxonomy (NCBI): domain Eukaryota; kingdom Metazoa; phylum Chordata; class Actinopteri; order Gonorynchiformes; family Chanidae; genus Chanos; species Chanos chanos. The sequence continues at coordinate 2,665,702 of NC_044500.1, read as the reverse complement.
CTTCAAAGTAATGAGTAACGAGAACCTTCACAGAAATGCAGTGGAGTGAAAAGTATAAGATTTGTCTTTCAAATGTAGTGGAGTAAAAGTCATAAGTTTCCAATCCCCCCCCCCCCCCCCCCCCCCCCCCCCCCCCCCGCCAAAACACTCAAGTACAAAACAGATACTCAAAAAATGTACACACACACAAGGACATACACACATAATGGAATAATAATAAAAAAAAGGGTCCTGTGAAAACATGTATTAAAATTGTATCTGGTAATGTCATTGTATTTTCACATGGTTTTTAAGTAGTGATTTGGTTGATCTGTTGTTTTTGACTTATTGTGAAATAGCTGATTGATTACATTGTTCTCTAAAGGTCTTCTTATAGGACCAGTTTGTCTGTGTCTCATTCATTACACCACTGAACTGAGAGCAGGAGCACATCCTATTGTTTTCAGTTGAATTTAAGTACTTATAGTCTATAATTTATATACTCAAAGTACTGTAGTTCATGTCATTGTGTTGTGTGTGGTATAAGATATATGTTGATGCTAAAAGTAACATTACAGATGCACTTCACGTTTAAATAAAACATTAAAGTGTAAGCTGAGGGTGGGATGCTCTGTTAGTGAGTATCACACAAGGAGAACATGATGGTGCCACGCCCTGTGCTGTTCACTGAGAGAGAGAGGAGTATAAGCAGTATTCTTTTGTGTTGACTTAAAATATGAGAATATTGATGTATTAATGTTATAAGAATGAATTTGTTGTGAATTCATTATAAGTGTAACTCTTAGTAATGTTTTGTTTTGTTTTTCAGACCAAAGAAATGAATGTAGACTAAATTTAGTTTAAAGGAAAATGTCAAAGTTTAAGAACATGATCCTGGTAAAATGTTTAGGTGCATAATTTGTTGAAATGGATATTTAACTTAAAACATTGTGAAAGCTTTACAAGTTAAAAGGCAAAAAGGTGGCTATTCACAAGAACTTTCTACAGTAATAGTTGAAGGTTATAATGCATTATGGTTTATGGAGAATGTTACTGAAGATAAAATTCATACACTTTGGTCATCTTCAGAGTAGGGTCTTACAGAAACTACATTAATGACTCTGATAAAGTCAAACTGAGGTAATTTCTCTAATGACTCAGATGATGTGCCATTTATTCTTTTCATTGAAACTGTTTCTTAAGCAAATGATACTTCATGACACCACTGAATTGAGAGCAGTGACTGCATTTATATTTTCACTCTTTAGGGAGTGTTACACACACAGCTTGTCTTTATATCCTGATGAGGACGAGCCATAGATTCCCACTTCACATCAAAGAGACTGATTTACTATAACACAAGAATATGATCCTACTGATTCTTATCACTTTAATTTGGTGGAAATGCATAAATAAAGTTTATCATCATTGTGCTGTGCATCAGTGTGAGTCTGAAACCTCTTCCAACAGTAAATGCAGCTTTAATCATTTGGATTCAGAGAGAGTTCAGTTCTTTTCAACCCATTTATCCTTCAAACACACATTTTCAGACTGTGGTAGGAGTAGCTAGATGGTAAAGCCATTTATAACAAGAGGACAAAACAGACTAACACAACCCAACATATACAGTGTTTTTATAAGTATTTCAGTGGAGATGTGTCCTACCTGATGTGGATAATGCTGAAAAATGAAGAAACAGGAGATTCACTGAAATCACCTTCATTCCTGAATGAGACACAACTACAATAGGGAAGAAAAACATTGTTCACACTGATGATGAACAGAACTCACTGCTGAAACTGACAGTAAGTTAATAAATGAAAGGGGGGTGTCTGTAGAGGTTCTGTGGGCTGTCATTGTTTCCTATCAAAGAGACTGTTTTATTATAACACAACAATATAATCCTGTTCACTCTGTTCACTGTAACCTGGTGGAGACACAGGAATTTCATTTACCATCACTGTTCACCAGCAGCTGTCCTATCACTTTACAAACTGTTGTTTTCATTCATTTAAAACTCAGCTCTTACATTCCATCACAGTGCTAAAAGTGATCTCTGATGAAAGTGTGTTTTCTCGTATGTTCAGAAGGGTGTTCAAAGAACTGTATCTTGTAAAATTCATTTGATGGTTGTGACGACTGTTCCTGTCAGTGTTCAGTTAAGTCTTTTCGACTTCTCAGTGCTTTGTGTGTTTATAAACTATAGCCTTGTGCTTTTTTTTCAATCCTCTGTTATCTAGGTGTCATATATGTTATTGTCATTTTATTTAATACCATACATATGACATTTCACTCTTGAACTATAGTAAACTGGGCAGTTACTCTTACCTTGAGTCTTGTAGAATGTTTTTTTTATATATATAATCCTGTGGCTAAAGCCGGATGTTTTATTGGTTCAGTCTTTCTACCACCGGCGCCAGCTCCGTAGGTGCTCTGGACCTCAACCAATCCTAATATATATGACTTCAAAATGTAAAATATCTTAGAGTCTACGTAGAATATCTGTTTCCTATTTCCTGTTTATTTCTAGGCTATATTTAAGACATTTGCGCTAAATGCCTGACTGTATGCTAATTAGCCTACGTGACGTTTCAAAACGCTTAGCTGCTATTTTGTTAAAAATCTTCGGACACGGATAGTAGGGTTTTGTTGGAAAATTATTACTCTCCTTTAAGCTAACCATAGTAACCATGATAAACAATGTAACCACAATGTATTCATTATTATAGGGGTGAATCAATGTAATCATTTATATTAAAAGTTATAACTATACAATCTTTTTTATTACAAGAAATATCACGTTCTCTGTGTTCAAAAAGAAGAGGTCAGTGAGGCTCTCAAGGACTGCCTGTGAGATAAGGAAGGAGCCTCTGCCAGAGTGTTGTTGTCATCAACAATGCAGGCAGATGGCGAAATGTTCAAGGTCTCATGGTACGTCTTAGCAGGGCAGTAACTATTGGTGACAACTTATGCTAGGAGTAAAAGGTGCTAGAAAATAATGATGATAAGAGGAGTCTGTGAAGACAGGCTGGCCGAGGTGCCCTACATACAAAGAGACTAAGGAATGTGTATCTTTTTTAAGAAAACGTGTATAAAGGCCGGTGCTTTGTGAAATGGAGTGAGTCACTCCCCGGGACCTGACTCAGTTTGTTGTATGTCTTTTGAACTATACAATAAACTTACACTGCATCTGACTCATTGTTAGACTCCTATTGTTTTGTCTCAGAACAGGTATCGTGTGGTGTTGAGACTCAGTCCCATTTGGCCCAGGCTGAGAATTTCACCCACAGTTTCCTAAGCACGGAATCCATGGGGATCTGGTAGTATTCCCTATTGTGGTCTCCCTTTTGTTACACGCAATCTCTTGATAAACTATCATTTTGGCCCTGTGTACTCACATTACTTGGAACGCTGTGACGCAAGCATAATGAAATCTCGACGCTTTGCAAACTTGAGGCTGAGTTTACCTATGGTAGGCTACACAATATAGCAGCTCAAAAACGAATGTTGTCCGGCTACTACAATCTTCACCGGTCCGGATGCTATAAAACAGCTAAACATATCCACTTCACCCGCCTGAGGTCATCACAACGGTGATTCCGTTTAATAAGTTATTTGGAGTCAACAAGTAAAATTCTGTTCGTAGCGATTTTCCCTCCGATGCTCTAATTTCCCAGGTTTTGTACGAGTAGGTGGACATATCACAAACACAAACAGCATTATAGCAATAATACCGATGAAGATAATTGTATCTATGATTTCAGAACTGCTTTAATAGTTTTTCCTAAATCTTTTTACTAGATAGTCACAGCACTGTTTACACTTTGGATTTCACAGCTCGCAAAAATACTTACCAAGTTTATGCGCAAACACGCTGATCATAACTGGATCCTTTTCGTTACTATTGTAGTTCATTATACCGATTTGATGAGCTCGGATAACTGTTCATAATTCTTTGTTCTGAGAAGTAATCTTTGCTCGCAGTTCATAACCCCACCAACAACTATGCCCGAAATTTAGGATCTTCCACAGTTAATATTGGATTGGAGTACCTTAAGTTTCACTTTCACATGAGTGGCCCAGAATGACATCATTAAGCTCCTCCCTCTTCACTACTGCGGGCTGTGTATTGACTCTTTTCCCATGTAAATCCATCTTTATACAAAAAATGTCTCTGTAAGCACTAAAGTGGTTTCAGAGCTGATTAGAGAAGAAACACAAATGGTTGATATTTCAGGACAACTGTTAACAGTCAAACTGCGAAACTGCACATACCTTCGGTCACACCCTTAACTCAGTTAAATTGGACATTCAACATACAAACCTAAATAATTTTGCAGTAATGATAGAAATCAAACAGGACAATCAAGATATCAGCAATTATTTTCACTGGCTTTAAAACATGCTGGTATGACCATCATAATAACACAAAATGAGATGTGACGTGGCATTTATTAAGCATTGACACCAGTCCCCCAACAATGAAGAAACCCCATAACTCTTGAGGACCATGTAGCTGAGGAGAGTGTGGGTCAGAACACCAGTGATAAGTCAGAGCTGAAGAGTCTTTATTACAGTGTTACAGATGCCATGTTCAGTGAGGTGGATATAAGCTGCTGAAAAACTCCTGCCCACTTTGTTCAGTTTTGTTCACTGACTTTTACTGAACAGATAGACAAAGGCAACAGGAGTACTGAACACGAACCCAAGAAAGACACATGATCACGATGCAGCTTATCTGACAATTTTATTTCACCCAGTTCTTTACTCTCTAAAACAAAATACTTTGGGTTTTCTTCCACAAAGTGTACAGACATAAAACATGCAGTTCCACTGTAACATCCCCAGCCAAAACAATGGTCTAACTCTTCACTGAATGAGATTTCTTTTTTCAGTTGAGAATAAAACCTTAATCTAATCTTAATAAACTCTCTACAAGATATAAGATATACTATTTATCATTTGTGTTTTATCCTTATCCTTACATTATTCTCACTCAGGTCTAGTTCTCTCAGACTGGAGGAATCTGAGCTGAGAGCTGAGGTCAGAAATGCACAACTTTTCTCTCTCATTCCACAGCTTGACAGCCTGAAAAAAAATATGAATATTAAACAACTCATCTGTTCAGTTGTAGAGACACACACACACACACACACACACACACACACACACACACACACACAGAGAGATCAGAAAAATAAAACGGAAAATATTGAAACATATAGCGGTAAAACAGCAGACTGAAAGAGGGCTACATTTAGTTGGGCGCTAGACGCCCTCTAAGAGCGTCACAGAGAGAGAGAGAGAAGAAGAAGAAGAAGGTAAAGAAAATAAAGAAGAGTAGTCTAGTCTACTTTTACCACTAAAAAAAAAAAAATGAGAAGCGACCTCTGCAATGTTCGTCCCTCCTAACTGGACTCTCCGTGATAAATGTAAGGTTGCCAACCATGCGAACGGAGTTTAGCAGAACAGCAGACAGAGAGTGTGAAACCGAGGATAGTCACCTGGGGAAAGTAGGGGGAAAGCCGGCAGGAAGAGTGAGGAGGCGGAGCAGCAATCCCATGTGGAGTCCTACCACTACGAGTCCATGATTGTAATCCGATTTAATATAGAGCAGGAATTCCAAGTCGTATGAAAACGAAGCTGCGCGTACTGAATAATCGACTATTACAAGTAAACGGACAGTAAACGCCTTGGTGACTGGGAGGAAAAAAACCGCGAGAACGCCGTTGCAAGTTTTCCCTCACCGTAGCAGGAATCACGCCTTCCTATATTCTACGGTGGCCCACTGTCAATGCGAATAGCCAATGACGTAACGGCAATCAAAAATAAAAGAAAAAATAGAAAAAGCAGTTTAGTGATGGAAAGTTCAGTGTTTCTGGTAACGGGAAAGTGATATGAAAGGAAAGAAAATAGGAAGCAATTTATTTAGCGGGAGGTTATTTAGTGTTTTTTAAAAATGAGGAGACGGTGAAGGGTCCGTGTCAAATGCCACAAACATTTATACAAACATCCACTTAACCAAGGAGGGAGAAATAAACAACAAACACAGAAATACACAACAGAGACAGAGAGAGAAAACCATAGACACACAGACTTATACAAACATACACTTACCCAGTCAGACACACAAAAACACACACATATAAACTAATGTAGAGAAAGAGAAAATGCAGATACACAGACACACACAGACTGAGAGAAAGTGAAATGCAGGTGACAGAAGTCTTCCAGGAGTTAAAAACTTAACCTGAAACATGAGTTACACATATCACACATGCATATTACATGAACAACAAAGTAATAACAAAACTGATTGTAAACTGATGTTTACTTTGCTAATACAAGGTGACAAGACATCTAAACAAAATGGAGTCATGAAGACACTTTTCCATTTCCTCTTTCACCTCTTCCATTTCCTCTTTCACCTTACGCTGATTCAGTGGAATTTACACCCTGACATCCACTGTGGCCATCGTGTGTGTGTGTCTGTGTGTCTGTCTGTCTGTCTGTCTGTCTGTCTGCCTGTGCTGGAACATGTCTGAACTGTGAGCAGAAAAATGATCATGGCTTACCCGTGGGAAAAAAAATGCCACAGAATGAAAAGGCCGCTCTCTCTATGACGCTCAAACTAGCTAAACACGTCCAGACAGCACAGCAACCCTAAATGAACCAGGACCGCAATGTTACCTGGGCCGGTATTTATAAACAAGGTCCACTACCCCTATGCAGTCGCCAGTTTTTAAAAATGTTTTATTATAGAGACATAGAGAATTTTAATATAGAGACACTATAGAAACATAGAATTTTAATATAGAGACACTATAGAAACATAGATAATTTTATCATAGAGACACTATAGAAACATAGAGAATTTTATTATAAAGACACTATAGAAACATAGAGAATTTTATTATAAAGACACTATAGAAACATAGAGAATCTTATTATAAAGACACTATAGAAACATAGAGAATTTTATCATAGAGACACTATAGAAACATAGAGAATTTTATTACAAAGACACTATAGAAACATAGAGAATTTTATCATAGAGACACTATAGAAACATATATAATTTTATTATAGAGACAGTATAGAAACACAGATCATTTTATTATAGAGACACTATAGAAACATAGAGAACATTATGGAGACGTGGTTTTATCGCCACATATTTAATAAATCAGTTCAATCTAAGTCTGACCTTGGAAGGTAAAGTCATTTCCTCATTTTTTTCTCCATATGAGAACCAGGGTGAGTGTGAGTGTGAGTGAAAGCTTTACTGTTGTTCTGAGTTTCAGACTCTCCACAGCTCCAATACTTACACACACACACAAACGCACACACACACACACAACACACACACACACACACACACAAAGAAAAATTCAGGCGAGTTCACACAGAAACACAGTAGACAGAAGGACAGAAGTGTTAGTCTCACTAACATTCACTACATGCTTTGTGTGGATCAGTATGTACAGACTAAATCTGTAGTTAATAATATAAGATAAATACTAAATAAATACTGGACTTCATATGTCATCATTTCTCCATCTTTTGTCTGTCTAACACTGAAGACCTGCATATGTAGGAGGGAGGTGCATTGAATAGAGTGCAGTTTCATTTTGAGTTTATATCTGAGACAAGAGAATCCAAACTAGACACCATCCAAACCAAATACCATCCAAACCAGATCATATTCACCAACCATCTCCAGTCCTGTTTCATTTCACAGCATTTTTCCATCAGGACTTTATCAATAATCAATGAAGAACAGAACAATCCAACTATTGTCCAAATACAGTCAAACAAATACAGTCGTCTTAAAGTCTCTCTATCACTCTAACAGACACACATCAGTGTAAGCTCTACTGTCACTCTCCCTATGGTCTCCTACATACCTGGTCTTTAACATGTCCCTATTAACTATTTGAAAATGCTGTTTTGTCTTTACTGTTTCTAATGTCAGTGGTGTGCAGATGCATTTTTGGAAAAATCTGGGGAATTTATGATAGCCTTCCTGCACAATGTATTCTGTAGGACACACGTGTAAACTGTCAGAGAAAAGTGATATTATGACATATGACAGGATCATAGGACAACTGGTCTCCATATAATAAAATGAGCCCAGACCTCCTCATAATTCACAAACACCTCCATCTTCTAGAGGTTCTGTGTTTTCAGGGGGAGAGTGACCAGTTTAATATTGACCTCCACTGTCCAGCCCCACAGACCAGCCTTCATTCTCAGACAACATTACAATAGTCTCTGTCCTGGTAATGAACTCATTCCTATATCCCAATCTGTTCCCCCTTAACACTCACCTCATAGAAAACATCTCACAGACAACATCTCCCTTAACACTCACCTCATAGAAAACATCTCCCTTAACACTCCCCTCATAGAAAACTTCTCCCTTAATACCACCTCATAGATAACTTCTCCCTTAACACTCACCTCATAGAAAACCTCTCCCTTAACACTCACAGCATAGAAAACATCTCCCTGAAAAAGAAAAAAAACTGTTCCTCTCTCAGACTACGTTGGAAGTTGTTTTTTTTCACAGGCTGTTCAGATAATTGATTATTTTTTTTGTCTTCTCTCTGTCATGTGTCCCTACATGTCATTTTATATATGTCTCTGTAAGCATGCATGAGCTTGGACCAAACTAGATTATATTCATTGTAATGGAGATTAAAGTGTAAATCAATCCTTACTGATTATAGACTATGAATGTGAAGATTTGAGGATTGTATATGACTATACATCATGAAAGATATGTTATTGATTAAAAAATACCCTGAATGTAGTTTTGATAATATAAAAAGATGACAAAACATCCCAACAAAACAGAGTCATCAAGATATTCTTCCATTTCCTCTCTCTCCTGGGACTGATTCAGTGGAATTTACTCTCTGACACACATCAGGGCTGTGTGTGAGTGTGTGTGTGTGTGTGTGTGTGTGTGTGTGTGTGTGTGTGTCTGTTTGCCTGTGTGAATTTACTCTCTAACACACATCAGGGGTATGTGTGTGTGTGTGTGTGTGTGTGTGTGTGTGTGTGTGTCTGTTTGCCTGTGCGAATTTACTCTCTCACACCCATCAGGGCTGTGTGTGTGTGTGTGTCTGTCTGTGTGAATTTACTCTCTAACACCCATCGGGTGTGTGTATGTGTGTGTGTGTGTGTGTGTGTGTGTGTCTGTCTGTTTGTGTGTCTGTCTGTGTGTCTGTTAGCCTGTGTGAATTTACTCTCTAACACCCACTGGTGGCCATCAGCTCAGTTTTGAAGTTAAACTCAGACATGTACTGTGTATGTTGAAAGATGCAGGTGAAAACATAATTAGCAAACTAATCTACTACCAGTCACAAGAAATCTGTGGAGCACATAATCAGATGTACATAGAATTTAACAAAACCTTTTATTAAAGTTCAGAATAAAAATAAACAAATCAATGTAACTTGCAGTGAAACTTCTCCAACAAATAAATAAATGAATAGATAGATACTTATGTAAACAATCAGGCGTATTTGAGTGCGCAAAAGATTCTATTTTGTTACTCTTGTCTTTCTATTAGCTCACCTTACTTCCATAAGAGTACATGTAATTCAGTATGAAGACTATCACACACACTAATACACACACACACTATACTAAAACTCAGTGCAGTGGGGGACTGTGAGCTGGTTTAGACTCCACTGTACACACACACACTGAGTCTGTACAGTCACCACACCCACAATAATAATGATCAGATTCAGTCACACAGAGGGAGAAGACCACTGTTCACTAACAGTCATTACAACTCTGTCCAGTTCACATCTCTGATGAAGGATCTTACATATGTTCAGTCTATGACCTCACACAATCAAATGGCCTCAAATCATATTTGTGGTGGTAGTTGGACTGTTTTAATGTTTTAATTGTTCAGATGGCAGGTGATTTCCACCACCACTCAGACAGAGTAGTTAAAAAAAAAATAAAATCATGATTATAATGAATAATAATGATGTTGGCTTTAGGTGACGTTAACCAAACACCACAAACACTGCTATTTATTTATTTATGTATTTATTTATGTAAAGAAACACATGCCAGACCAGACACTTCAAAAGATGTACTATATTTCATCATTTGGTAGGCGGTAACAAAGTCTCTTTAGGATTAAAGGAGGCGGTCCTCCGCTCAGAGAAAGGACTGTAGTGGTGACAAAACCAAAAGAGATGTGTCACTCAAACCTGCTCATGAATATTAATGACATCACAGTTACAGACATTACAGCCTTGAGTCCAATTCCACCTTAAAACAATCATTCCCAAACCAGTTTGAACCAAATGAAATGCTGCTTAATAACATTTCATGTAGGGCTGTGTCACATGACACTATGTATTTTTCAGACCATATAAAAATGTTTATCGATAGAGAATCAGGAATCAATCGCAGGGTGTGAAGGAGTCTGGTCTAAACTCTACTTGCTGAACCACAGGGAGTGAACAGACAAACTTGATAAGGTGGATCAAAATACACAGCCATGAAACACAGTAAATAAAATAATAAAGTATGAAGTATTCAACTAGAATATAATAATAATTTAAAAATATCATTTAGGTCATAACTTAAACTATACCTCTCTCATACACACATAATACTCTCACATTCACAACATTTACCTCTAACATACACACATAATGCTCTCACAATCACAACATTTACCTCTCAAATACATGCATAATACTCTCACATACGCAACATTTACCTCTCATGTACACACATACTCTCACATACACACATAATACTCTCATAATCACAACATTTATCTCTCTCATACACACATAATACTCTCACATTCACAACATTTACCTCTCACAGACACACATAATACTCTCACATTCACAACATTTACCTCTCACATACACACATGATACTCTCACATACATATTTACCTCTTACATACACGCATAATAATCTCACATACACATTATACTCTCACATACACACATAATACTCTTACATTCACAACATTTACCTCTCACATACATGCATAATACTCTCACATACGCAACATTCACCTCTCACATACACACATAATACTCTCACATTTACAACATTTACCTCTCACATACATGCATAATACTCTCACATACGCAACATTCACCTCTCACATACACACATAATACTCTCACATGTCAGTATCTGCACTTGGACTGTCACTCCGTGGCCTCCTGCTGGTCATTCTGTGTTTTTGTTTTTCCATGTGCTTTTGTTTTGTTTTGGTTTTCCTTGTCACTCTGACCCCGCCCTCACTTGTGTTCTATTTCCTGTCATTGTCTGTTTCCCGCCTTGAGTTCACCTGTTTCTCATTTTGTTTGGATTACTCTGTCTATTTATACCTTCCTTTGCTAGTCCCTGTTGTCAGATTGTCCCAGCACCTAGACTGATAGCCTGTTTTTGAGTCCCTGCCTGTTAGCCTGTTTTTGAGTCCCTGCCTGTTAGCCTTTTGGAAACCAGCCTGTGCCTGTATTGTCATTTTTGCCTGCCTTTTGGTTAGTCTGCCTGAGTTTTTGGTTCTACAGCTATTTTGAGTGCTGTTTTTGTGTTCCTGCTTTTTCCTGGTGAGTCTGGAGATTTGTGTTGAAGATCTTTTCTTTATTAAACCATTGAACTGAAACTGCTTTTGGGTCCGATTCTCCATTCCGAACCTGACATCACATACACACATAATGATCTCTCACATACACACATAATGATCTCTCACATTCAGTAGTTTTACATTGACCAGCAATGCCCTGGTTCCTGCTATGTGTGTGACTGGTTGAGGACGCCCTCAGTAGAGTGTAACTTCACACCAGATCTCTCAATGTGTGTCCACTGGAATGAACTGGCAGAGAACAGCTTCATGCCTAAGTATCAGTCATGGGACACTGCACACACATAGACAGTATCTGGGAACTCAGCCACTGGAATATACAGTAATGTCAGGTGAAGACCTGAACAGAAGTGTCAGTGATATACTCCAGAACACTCCAAATACTGGGGAGGCATGTGTTCTAGGGAGTCTTAGATCACTCAGGATCTGCATTCAACACTGGTCTGTCAGACAGAGCTTACAAGAGGTTGATTCCACTGGACGGTCCATTAGACATCACCATATTATATGAATATATATGGATTTATAATGTTCAGACCCTTATTCAGTTATGGATGATGTTTTATAGCTGTATTAGAACCATTGTATTTGTTTCCGTCGAACTCATGTGTAGACCATATATAATGGAAGAAAAATTGAACCACATAACCATGCCTCTAACTGATGTGTGAGACTGGTCACTGGAACTAAGTTCTGTACTAAAAAAACAGTTCATATTGGGGTCACGCCATCATCACCATTGGTCCTCAGAGATTTTTAATCTAAACATTTATCCCTCTGTCTCCCTCTAGTGGATGTTGTTGGTATATTCTTTAGCAAATGGATCATGACCTTTAATCAGAAAGTTAGTTTCCACTGTTTCAGTTCAGTAGCCAGTTCCAATCCACAATATTTCAAAAAATTCATTATGTAAGAGGAAATCACTGTAAAGTGACTAAGTGATTTTAAGACAGGGATTGTTCATCTCCTTTGAGTGCCAGTTAAGCTTAGACAAAATGTAGGAAAAAGTGAGCACTGCTCTAACAGAGGGTCACAGGGCTGAGAAATGGAGAGTGTGGTAAAGGAATGAGAGTCAAACTGGGGAGGTGTCATCTCTCCATCTTCTGTCTGATTTCTCCTTCACTGTCATTCTGTTTTCTCACAGTTGAGGGAAGAACAAAAACATGTATATGTGGAATAGTCAGAGGGGTTAATATTTCAGTAACTGGTCAAAGACTCTCACATGTTGATCAGTGGTACTGACTGTAAACATGGGAAAATGTTGGGTGCTGGGGGAAGAGATACAAAGTTCAGCACAAGCTCTGATTCAACTCCATTCACACAGAACACAGGGACTTTTACCTGCCCATGATTATCAACATGAGTGGAACTGAACAGTGTGGAAGAGAGAGACACAGTCATGTGGCATAAAACATCATTTATTTACTTCAAAAAATCAGTTCTCTTACATCTGACTCTTCTCAATGTGAAGTTTACCCCCCCCCCCCCCCCCCCCCCCCATGGCTCCTTTACTGTATATTGGCAAAGTGATGGATTGATCTGTACATCTGTATACAGTGAACTTTCAATGACCAAAGAAGCAAAATAAACAAACAAAAAATCCTGTTCTCTTCTCTAAATCCTCTGATTATAGTGGCCACAGAGAATCTGCTGAGATTGGGTTGTCCTCTTTGTTCTGTTTCTCTCATTGTCATTCCATGAACAACAACATGGTCTATCACAGTTTCTCAAATTTCATCTCAAATGATTGCTCTTGGTCTTGCTCTTCCTCATCCTCCTCCTCCTCCTCGTACACCACCTCTTACACACACTCTTCCTCCTCTGTCTCTCAGATTGTTTCCATCCATTGTTGGGATCAACCCTCAACTCACCTGTGCACTCTGAACTGCCTTATATTGGTTTCATCACGTCATTAGCAATGAGTGTGAACAGTTTTGAGTTGTTGTGTGTAAGTTATGACATCTGTGCTGTAATTGTGTTTAACTTCTGCCACCTGTGGTCACCATTACACATCACAAGTGCATCACAGTGTAAAATGTGTGTCAGTGAGTGAGAATGTGTCTAGAGTTTTACAAAAAGAGTAAATGAGATCTGTAAATTGTATCTAATTTGGTGAAAATTGTTGATGGTTTTGCCAAAAGAGTGATTCATTCAATAAATGGGTTCAGGCCACTGTGCATTTGGTTCAGAAAATGGGGTTTAGTATTTTAGCCATACAGAGAAACTGTAGTAAACAGAAAAATCTGTCACCCTCTAGTGACCAGCAGAGGAAACAGCAGCTGAAGACGTTACAGTTCCTCTATTTTAATTTGAAATTCACCACGGTAACAGAAAGTAAATAACATATAAGTTTTTTTTTCTTTATTCAAGCCACAGACAGTTTATTTGAATTCTCTGTTCTCTGGACAGTAATCATTTACATTTCACCCATATTTACAAACTCAAATTTTTACACTAAATCAGCGACACTAAAACTTCTCCTGCTTTTAGTCCAATTTAAAATAAAAGTAAAAACATCAGAAACAAAACAGTATTTCACATGTATACAGTCCTCAGTATCTGTGAATGGATCCTTGGATCTGGTGTCATTATTCAGTTATGTCCATAACCCAACTGATAACAGGGCACTGAGGATTCTGGGTAATTCCACAATCATCAGTGTGAAAGGATGAGAGGATGGAGTGATGAGAGGGATGAGAGGATGGAGTGATGACTGAGTGACTCTGGTGTTGAATGTGTGCAGGAGGGTTCTCTCCACTCAGTTCTCTATCTCCCAGTCTCTCAGTAACAGAGACAAGACGTGTTTTCACATCAACTACTGTCTTCATCTTCAGATTCCATGTCTCTGACCTTCACTTCACCTTGACTCTGAGTCTCATGAGTCTCTGACAGCCATTCAGTTAAAGATCACCACACCCAGACTGGATTCTCTCACTGACTGTCTTATTCACATCCATTAGAGGATCAGTATTTATCAGAACCTAAGGACAGTAAAAGAGATGTGTCACTCAAACGTACTCATAAATATTCATGACATTACAGTTACAGACATTACAACCTTGAGAATCATTCAGAAAACAGCCACAAAATGTGATACAAACAAAACTTAGGCTTGGTGAAAAAAGATGAGAATAAGCCCACATTTCTTTGTGTGTGACAGTTTGACACCAAGAGACTTTGCCAGTGGAAGGACACAATCCATTTATATGTCTACATGACGATAAGAAATTTAATCTCATTTAAATGTGTCGTTACTCACTCTAGTGTCTCCAGTTTATTCTGTGGATCATTCCGTAGAGCAGAGAGAAGATTCTTTCCTTTGTCTCTTATGTTATTCTGGTACGCATACCAGATACTGCTAGACAAGTACAGTTCTCTCAGGTGTGAGGGGTTTGATGTCAGAGCTGAAGCCAGAGCAGCACAGCCTTCATCTGTGATACCACAGTGCTCCAGCCTACAGAGAGAACAGAGACACACTCTTCACACTTTCAGCTCAGGACACACAGCTCAGTTCATCAGGGAGTTTTATATTAAAGAGGAAAATCAACTGAAAGTCATTCCCCAGTATTTTAAGTCACATGGTATGAATATTTGATAAAAACTTATTTTAACTGATTGACAATATCATTAAATCCCAGCTACACTGAAGACACAACCAGACAGACATGCACGCCCAGAGAAAGTCAAACAAATAAACACACACTTATACAGAGAGAAAAACAAACACATTTATCCAGACAAAAAGAGAAACACACACACACACATACTCAGCCAGAGACAGAGAGAGAATCAAGCATGCATGTGCACTCACACACACACACACACACACACACACACACACACACACACACAGCTACTCTCCCCAGCTTGCTAAATAAAGAAAACTAACTGTTAACCTGAAATAGGGCCTAAATGTGCATGAATATGTGTGTCTGTGTGTAGAGTAAACAATAAATGAACATGTACAAATAAAGAAAACTCAGCAGAACTCAACACCCTGGTGAAGAAAGCTCGTCAGCGTCTCTACCACCTTAGACACTTAAGAGACTTTAAACTGCCCTCTAAGGCGCTAAGGAACTTTTACACCTGCACCATCCAGAGCATCCTGACGGGAAGCATCACAGCCTGGTTTGGGAACAGCACCAAGCAGGATAGGCGGGCTCTCCAGAGGGTGGTACCATCAGCTGAGAGCACCATCCGCACTGAGCTCCCTGACCTGCAGTCTGTCTACAGCAAGCACTGCTGTACCAAGGCCAGGAAGACAGTGAAGGACCTCAGCCATCCCAACAATGGACTCTTCTCTCTGATGAGGTCAAAGAAGCGCCTCCGCTGTTTGAAAGCCAACACAGAGAGAATGAGGAAGAGCTTCTTCCCTGAGGCCATTGGGACCCTCAACCAGGCCAACTCTTAGCTCATCTCCTAGGGCTGGACACTGGACCCTCTTTACACAACACCCCCATATCTGGACCCTTTGCACTACAGCCCATAAATGCCATCCTATCACCTATCACTAGGACTGGACCCTCAACCTGACACTACAGCCCATATCTGGACCTTGCACTACACCTGTTTTTCATCCACACTATTTATGACACAAGTCTGCTCTTCATCTCATTCACTAAACTACCTCAGCCTGATGGTGATGGTGATGTTACACAGTTCACTACCTTGCACATAAACTGCACATCTCTGCACTTTACTCCCGTTTCTGACCTTCTCTTCTATATTTGATACTGTATTTTTCAATTCTCCCTTACATTCCATTCTTTATATTCTCTTTACATTCTGTTTATGTTCTGTTTATTCTGTTTCTGTTTATTCTATTTTTCATCCTTATCTCTGTCTTGCTCTTTTTATCATTCAGACAGTCAGAATAAGCATTTCACTGCATGTTGTACTGTGTATGGCTGTGTGTGTGTGTGACAAATAAAATGTGAGTGTGAATGTGAAAGTAGTTCTCTCCTGTCCAGAGGTGCTGATGTTTCCTCACCGTCTAGACTCTCGTCAGCACCAGTCCACACTTTATGCTTTTAGATCAGTTTCAGGGTTTTGGTTCTTTTTTGTTGTTGTTGTTGTTTACTAAAATAAACAAAGTCCAAATATGTACAAATATGTGCCACCTCGGTGCAGGTCTTGAGTGTGATTGTGGTGCAGTGGTGTGGGATCTTCCAGGTATGGGACTTTGGAATGAGTCGTCCCATAAACTGGTGTATAAACATAATGTCACTTCCTTGTTAACAGACACAATTTTCTCTCTCCCTGACTTCAGTCCCCTTCAGGTTGATCAGACCTGGATTCTTCCTTCCTGGAGATCACCAATATCATCCTAAATGTTTTATATAATGTATTTAACTACAGTATCTATCATGAATCCTCACTACCACTCTGACACACACATCCACACACATTATACACACACACACTGAGAGACAGACACACACACTAACACATCCACACACATTTTAAACACATACACTGAGAGACAGAGACACACACTAACACATCCACACACATTATACACACATACACTGAGAGACAGAGACACACACTAACACATCCACACACATACACTGAGAGACAGACAGACAGACACACACACTAACACATCCACACACATTATACACACATACAC
Source organism: Chanos chanos (assembly GCF_902362185.1). Classification (NCBI taxonomy): domain Eukaryota; kingdom Metazoa; phylum Chordata; class Actinopteri; order Gonorynchiformes; family Chanidae; genus Chanos; species Chanos chanos. The sequence goes on along the minus strand of NC_044500.1, from coordinate 2,648,441 downwards.
TGAGAGACAGAGACACACACACTAACACATCCACACACAATTTACACACATATACTGAGAGACAGACACACACACTAACACATCCACACACATTTTACACATACACTGAGAGACAGAGACACACACCAACACATCCACACACATTATACACACACACACTGAGAGACAGAGACACACACCAACACATCCACACACATTATACACACACACACACACTGAGAGACAGATACACACACCAACACATGCAGGGAGAGACAGACAATCAGACCAAAACATTCAACCAGAAAGAAACAAACACAAACACACACACACACACACGCACACTCAAGCACACATACAGCTACGTATACGCCTACAGATCAAAGAGTCCTATAACTATTGAGATGTAACACTGAAAAACAGTGAGTGCACTGAGTCCCCCTGTCTTATGTCTCTATGGATCTTTAAAGGAAACACTCAAACCACCATTAATCTTCACCACACTCTCAATGTCCTCACACAAAACCTGGATCAGGGACATAAGACGTGGGCTGAAGCCAAGCTCACATAAGGTGTGTAACTGTTGGAGGATAAACATTCATAAAGAGCATTGAGACATGATCATACTTAACTCTGACTGCCATGAACCTCCCTCAACCTCTTCTTCCTCTTTATGACTCAGAACAACACCCCCCCATTCTCTTTTCCAGTCTGTTTCATTCCTCCTGTCACTCTGTGTCTCTGCTATAAACAACACTGACTCTCTTACCACACCTTTCTTTGTCTTTTTTCACATACACTTCTCTTTGCTTTCCTTTTTTATCCTGCTACCCTCAACACTGTTTCATCATCTTCCATACTGATTTCCTCACTACCCTCCTCTTCTAAAACACATTCAGCTGCTGTAGTGACAAACTGACACTCACTGACTTCACACTGTTCTCATACATATGACATGGCACCAAAGACACACACACACCAAACATCCTGTCTCCACTTATTCACTAACATAAATACTAACATTCAACCCTGTCTTCACTTATTCACTAACATAAATACTAACAATCAGCCCTGTCTTCACTTATTCACTAACATAAATACTAACATTCAACACTGTCTTCACTTATTCACTAACATAAATACTAACACTCAACCCTGTCTTCACTTATTCACTAACATAAATACTAACACTCAACCCTGTCTCCACTTATTCACTAACATAAATACTAACACTCAACCCTGTCTTCACTTATTCACTAACATAAATACTAACACTCAACCCTGTCTTCACTAATTAACCAAAATAAATACTAAAAACACACCCTCCTCATCTCCCTCCACTGACTCCCTGTATCTGTCCACATCAAGTGTAAATCCCTGATTGTGCTTTCAGATCAACCAGTGGAACATTGTCTCCACACATCAGGTCACTCATTAGGACCCACATCCCATCTCACCCTCTACAGTCTGGGAGGGAACGGTGTTTGCTGATTCCACCACCTCACAGCACAAACTCACAAACTGGACTCTTAGCATGTCTGGTCTCTTGATGGTGGAATGAGTCGCCCAGTTCCATCCAGTTTGCTGACTCCCTCACAGTTTTCAAGAAGCACCTAAAGACCCACCTTTGTTTAGGAATCTCTTACTTTGACACCCACAAACTCACCCACCCCTCTATACTGGACTCCTCTCTACTGTCTTAATGACTCAAATGCTCCAGTGTTTTACTCATCTTTCTGTGGTGTATGTATCATGACATGTCCTTATAAAGGCTGTAAATCTATGCTGATGGTTATACAGTCCTCTGTGCACTGACTTTTATAATGTAGATTCCCCTCCCTCTAACACTGGCACTACTCAGCACTTATTTTGTGATACTGGTGGTTGAAGGAACTGGATAGTTTATATGATGGGAGCTTTTGACCCACCTGTAGTTCACTCTTTTATTTTCCTTAACATTCATTCATTTGGATCTGCTCTGATACTGAACTTAGTGGTGGCACTTAGACAACAGACAGTTCCTTAATGGCTACATGCTTGGTTTGGTTTCTGTCTTGAAAGTCACTTTGGATAAAAGCATCTGTTAAATGAATAAATGTAAATGTAAAACAATGTAAATGTAAATACTAATAACCCACCCTGATTTCACTTATTAGCCAGAATAAACACTAACTAAAATAGACTGTCAGTGATTAAAAGAAATAACAGAGAGAGAAGAAATCAGAAAACTAACTCAAGCTGCAGTAACAGTCTCTCTCACACACCAACTCTGTCCCTGACACTCCCAGCATGCACTCAGAGAGAGAGAGAGAGAGAGAGAGAGAGAGAGAGAGAGAGAGAGAAAGAGAGAGAGGTAGAGAGAGTGAGAGAGAGAGAAAGAGTATGTGTGTTCATGTGTGTGTGTGTGTGTGTGTGTTAGGCATTAATGAGTATGACAGGGTTTTGCTACATTCATAGACACTATGAGTGAAACTCAGACCATTGTCTCTCAATCCCTTTGACATGAGCATTAACAGAAGAGTTTAAAACTGCTGTCTGATATTTTTCAGGATGGATTACTTTGTGATGTAGAGGAATCTCTAGGGTATACAGTATACAGTGTAGACACTGAATCAGTTCTACTTTTCACCAGCTGGAACATTGTTTCTGTTGTGTATTTGATTCTCTCAGTCAGAGAAGAAACCTGTTTATCTGACTCTTCTGTTACTTCATTTCACTACAGTGTTCACATCAGACAGGTTTTCTCACAAACTCTCTATTACATCTGTGTATATGAGAAAGAGAAAAGCTCAGAGATTTGGCTGGTTTGGACACACAAAGAAATTTTCATTTTATCCTCATTCATCATCTCTTTTGGTTCATTTGAACCTAATTCGCACATTCACTAGAATATGACTAAAATCTACACTATAAACTCACTGTTAGAGAATGTGCTGTAGTGAAGAGCAAGTCATGTGTGACTCTCAGAGAGATGATCTTACCTCAGTATCTCCAGTTTACAGTGAGAATCCTTCAGTCCAACAGAGAGCTTCTCCACTCCTGAATCATACAGATAATGACCACTCAGGTCCAGTTCTCTCAGACTGTAGGAGTTTGAGCTGAGAACTGAGGCCAGAACTTCACAACTTTTCTCTGTCAGGTCACAGTAACTCAGCCTGGAAACAAAATGATACATATGAATACTGCACTCACATCGCTTCAGTTATAGACACACACACACACTTGAGTATAGATGAAATATAATGATTGTCATGAATACTGTTGTATTTATATTATTGTAGACTGCAGTAGAGGAAGAGGGAACATTGGAATAATCTCTTTTCTCTCAGAATCCCTCTTTCAGATCAGGAACTACATCTTTACATTATCACAATCATTTATTACAACAGACAACACAAATAAAATCATCAGACTGAACATGTGGGAGACATTTCACTTTCATCAGTCAAGAATCATGAGCAGATATCTGTTACTATCATTATTAATTATGGTTTGTCTTAGTGTGTGTGGAGATCAGGGATTTGACTGGATTGGACACACAAAGAAATTCTCATTTTATCCTCATTCATCATCTCTTTTGGGTCATTTGAACCTAATTCACACATTCACTAGAATATGACTAAAATCTACACTATAAACTCACTGTTAGAGAATGTGCTGTAGTGAAGAGCAGGTCATGTGTGACTCTCAGAGAGATGATCTTACCCCAGTTTCTCCAGTTTACAGTGAGAATCCTTCAGTCCAACAGAGAGCATCTCCACTCCTGAATCACATAGATCATTCTCATCTAGGTCCAGTTCTCTCAGACTGGAGGAGTTTGAGCTGAGAACTGAGGCCAGAACTTCACAACTTTTCTCTGTCAGTTTACAGTTATACAGCCTGGTAACAAAATGATACATATGGATATTACACTCACATCTCTTCAGTTATAGACACACACACACACACACACACACACACACACAAATACTAAACACAGAATAACATTTACTAACAAAATAGAGATATCTAAGTTTCACTTAAAATATTAATAGATTCTTCACAAATATCATTCTAAGACACACACATACACACACACACACATACACACACAGACTCACACTTACACTCTGAGAAAAAGACAAACGAACAAAACCAAACTTACCCAGACAGAGAAACAGAGAAACAAACAACACACACAAATACACACACACACACACACACACACATTCCTACATACAAGTATCCAGAAAGAGTGAGAGGGAAAAATTACTCTCGCACATGTGAACACACACACAATCAAACACAACACATACACACACACACATCACACACAACGTATACTACACTGTCGGGCAGACATTGTGCAACTTTCAGAGAGAAAAGGACATTTGTTAACCTTTAGTGTTCCTTAGTAATTAAAGTTGCAGTTGTGTAAACTCTCTCCCTCTTTTTCACCCTTCCTTATCTCTCTCTATCACTCTCACTCTGCCTCTCTATCCCTATCCCCTTTGATCCCAGTTCTCTCTTTATGGCCCAGGCCTCCCTGTGTTCAGGACCAATGCACACCAAAACAGACACCCCTCACTGTAACACCTAACAGACACCCCTCACTGTAACACCTAACAGACACTCCTCACTGTAACACCTAACAGACACCCCTCACTGTCACACCTAACAGACACCCCTCACTGTCACACCTAACAGACACCCCTCACTGTCACACCTAACAGACACCCCTCACTGTCACACCTAACAGACGCCCCTCACTGTAACACCTAACATACGCCCCTCACTGCAACACCTAACAGACACCCCTCACTGTAACACCTAACAGACACCCCTCACTGTAACACCTAACAGACACCAGGCTCCATGTTTTAGTGCAGCAACCCCCAGACCATTGGGTCAAATGCTGATAACGTTTAACTGTGAGGGAGACTAGATCACCTCGGGAGGTTAGTTTCCCTGTGAGAATGGAATTCAGACCCCATCTGCATTGCTCCACTCAGCCACAAACTATGTAGAGCAAAAGAAAAATGAAACTAACCATACGACATTATCAAAAAAAAAAATATGCGTAGTGAACCATAACCATTCCAACAGTCATAGAAGCGCGGTAGGACTTAAAAATAACCAGGAGCCAAGTCACCAGCAGCTCATTTCATGACCATCGGTGTAACTGTGCTGTTTTTAATGAGAGAGAAACCATATTTGATCTTGTTTGAAAGCATAAAATGCGGCCGATACGAGTAAGTTAATGTAATTGTACTATTCTTTAGTGGGAAAAAGTTATGTGAAATTATATACACCGGGCTTTGGTTAACACTTCTTAAATTCCAAGGGGTGTCCCCTCCCTCGGGCGGGAGACACCCCCAAGAAAGACAGCAGCACGCCCTATTTCTCAGACAGATCAAATGGGGAACACCTTGCTATTCTCTAGTGCGTCCTTTTTGGTTTTGGGTTGTGGTGTCACCCTGCCTCGTCCCGGTCTGCTGGTCTCCGTGAAGAATTGGTCCAGACTCATCACCTCCCAAGAGCCGCGTCTCTAAGCGTCCCTAGCTCCAAACCAAATCCATCTCGCAGCCTCCTGAGATCCACTACGCATCGCTCAGCCAACTTTTCACACCTCCAGACTGCCGGACCTGACCGTGGAGGGACCTGCTCTTCCTCTTCCCCTTTCTCTCCTTTCCTCAAAACTCTTTTAGAGTAAGGAACTCCACTAGCACAGTTCTTACAATACATTCTCTGTTTGGCTTCAGCGTGCCTCTTTATTGAGTAGTCATTAATCCATACTTCATATTGTTCAGTGTCTTGTAAAGGTGGTGAGGTCAAATCCTTATTGGCAGTATCTAGTTAGACCTCTTTTACATACTTTAGGAACTGTTGCCTATTGGTAGCCGTTAGTTTGTTGAGTTAAAAGTTCTTGGTGTCTTTGTATAGTGAATGTGTTAAAGTTCCATCTGAAGCTGTTGTGTATAACATAAGTCCTGTCTGCTTGATTGTTATAATAAACACTCACGTTCACATGCCTATTCACAGACTACTTGACAAGTTAGTTCCTAGTCCCTGAATGTGGTGATCCAGGAACTTAATTAACTAGGATAACTGAATTTGAAGACTATTATTGTACTTGCTACTTTAATACTATTAATTATTATATGTACGGCTAAAGAAGAGTTATTCTGAATGATTTCTAGGTTCAGTGTTCAGAGCACTGAGCTATGAATAGAATTTTTCAGAATAACTGTAATTTCACTGGGTTCAGCTTCTGAAATAAGGTCATAGTCACAACTAAGTGATATTAGTATTAAGTCTAATATTCACAGAGGACCATGAACCAAAATTTCCTCATACCATTGTCACGACAACACACGCATTCCAGAATCTAATCATCAGACTGAACATGTGGGAGACATTTCACTTTCATCAGTCAAGAATCATGAGCAGATATCTGTTAGTGTCATTATTAATTATGGTTTGTCTTAGAGTGTGGAGATCAGGGGTTTGACTGGATTGGACACACACAGTGAATTCTTATTTTATCCTCATTCATCATCTCTTTTGGTTCATTTGAACGTAATTCACACATTCACTAGAATATTACTAAAATCTACACTATAAACTCACTGTTAGAGAATGTGCTGTAGTGAAGAGCAGGTCATGTGTGACTCTCAGAGAGATGATCTTACCATAGTGTCTTCACTGTACGTTTAGTATTCTTCAGTCCAACAGAGAGCAACTTCACATCAGAATCCTTCAGTTCCCTGTTACTCATGTCCACTTTATGATCTGACAGCTTTTCTTCAAGAAACGCCACTGTCAGGATAGTGATCAGATTCTTAAACTTAAATACATTGAATACATAGTCATATTCACACACTCATAGATGCACATGTGCACACACACACATACACACACACAGACACCCTTTTTTCAGTGCTCCTCTAAGTTTCCCTTTAGTTCTTTTTAGTTTAGTTTTGGTCTCTTTCTTCCCTGTCACTGAGAGCTGTGGTTCATTCTGTGTCAGTAAATCTTAAACTAATCAGCACTGTACAGAATTCATTCAATCATGAGCATAGCCTTTGGTCATAAATCTTTTCTGTCAGAAATAAAAGATTTTAATTTGATCTAATTGTTACCAGTCATATTAATAATTGTATTAATAATTTGATGATGAAAGTGAAGTTTTGTAAGATAAACTGTAACGCAAAGCAGTGTTAGCAAAATTGAATAAGAAAATTTAAAAAATGTACGTACATACATATACACTCACACACACACAAGATCACAACTGTTTAACAGTTACCTGCTGCTTTCTGTATTTGTCCTTTCTGATACAACAAGACGATCAGCATGATGATGCAGATCCCTGAGGGAATGATGAGGTTCAGAGCCCTGATGACAGGATTCCTGCAAACTTTACCCCAAACAGCCATTATTCACATTACACGTATGCATAATCATACTTCACCCCAAACAGCCATTATTCACATTACATATATACATAATAAAACTACCCCAAACAGCCATTATTCACATTACACATATGCATAATCAAATTTTACCCCAAACAGCCATTATTCACATTACATATATACATAATCAAACTTTACCCCAAACAGCCATTATTCACATTACACATATACATAATCAAGCTTTACCCCAAACAGCCATTATTCACATTACACATATACATAATCATACTTTACCCCAAACAGCCATTATTCACATTACACGTATGCATAATCATACTTCACCCCAAACAGCCATTATTCACATTACATATATACATAATAAAACTTTACCCCAAACAGCCATTATCCACATTACACATATGCATAATCAAACTTTACCCCAAACAGCCATTATTCACATTACACATATACATAATCAAACTTTACCCCAAACAGCCATTATTCACATTACACATATGCATAATCAAACTTTACCCCAAACAGCCATTATTCACATTACATATATACATAATCAAACATTACCCCAAACAGCCATTATTCACATTACACATATACATAATCAAGCTTTACCCCAAACAGCCATTATTCACATTACACATATACATAATCAAACTTTACCCCAAACAGCCATTATTCACATTATACATATACATAATCAAACTTTACTCCAAACAGCCATTATTCACATTACACATTTGCAATAATCAAACTTTACCCCAAACAGCAATTATTCACATTACACATATACATAATCATACGCACATTATTGTTCAAAAACTGGTTGCACCAATTTTGTTTAAATCTAAGCATAAACATGAATGCCGTGAGTAGGGCCCTATGAAATCCGTTTCATTTTTTCTCAAATTCCCTTTCATTTCTTTCCCAAATTCTGTTTTCTCTGATTTATTTTGATCAGATTTCTTTTTTTATTTTTAACCAAGTTTGACCTTAAAAAAGTCGACTACAGAGACAAACAGTTGGAAAAAATGCAACTGAATTTGTTTTATTTAAACTGCTGACACATTTGGCATAGTATATTCAGCACTCTCAAAACTACTCAAATCTCAACATTGGAAAAGGTCATTCACTGCATGTGTCTTTATGGGTCCAGTCAATTGTGTGTTGACTAAACTTACAGAGTAGCTGTGGGTCAGACTCATAGTAGTCACTGGGGTGTTGTTCAGACCAGTACTGTGCAGTTAACTGTGTGCTCCTTAACTTTTTCAACTCAGTTCACTCACCAGAGGCTCTTTGTTTTGACATAATGTTTTCTAATGCATCTAACAGGCAAACTCACGTGCTGAAGGTGAAGATTTGAGGCATGGTTACTAGGCAACATCCTCACACTCATTAAGTCAGATTTGACAATGACACAGTTCTTCCTATTAAAAAGTCTCTGGCTATGACTACTGCCAGGGTATTTTACACTATCTGGACAATCACAAAATGTGAAAAAGCTCATAGGTTTAAAATGTCAACACAATATCCGCAATTCTGAGCAATTCCACGTTTATAAGTAAATAACGTTTTCATGCCTCAATTCCGTGATTCCCTCCACGTTTTCCACATTGCGGAAATCATAGGGCCCTACGTGAGAACCTAATCCACAGGAACATTTACATAAAACACAGATTCAACATTAACTAATAGACAAAACAGTAAATATGACAGCCAGTTACAGTCATCAAGGGTTTCATAGTCAAATGTGTGTTTGATTCAAAATGAGATCTACTTACATGGGATGAAAATCTCTGTCTCCTTCATGTGGTCTCTCATTATTACTCTACAGAAGAGTCTGTTGGTGTTACTGTCCTGTACAATAACACGTTTTACATAGAAACCTTCTGTGTCTCTGTCTGTCTGTGTATCCTCTGCAGGGAGAATCTCTCCTTCACTGTTCAGCCACAAAACCACAGGGACCTCAGGATGCCAACCTGTAGATTCACACGACAGACTCCGCCTTCCTGAGTCATCACAGTCCGTCACAGTGATCACGGGCTCGGTTCCAACAGCTATTAATAATCAATGAAGACAATATTATTAATCATTAATCATAAAATAATCAATATTAACTCTCAATTATTAAAAATGAATCTGAAATGACAAATAAGCAGCTGCTTTGGTTCAATTAAACATGAGTCTCACCTTCAACTCTGACTACAACAGTCACATCATCCTGCCAGTTTTTATTATCAATAAAACATTTATATTCTCCTTCATCAGAGACTCTCACTCTGGAGACTTTTAATGAAGTGTTGCCTTTCTGCAGTTCCTCTTTAAACAGTGCTGTTCTCCCTCTATAGGACTGAATCTGTCTCTCATTTCTGTCTTCATGGTCTGTGTACAGATGCACTAGAGAGTCTGATCCATGGAGTCTACTCCACTCCACTGTCATGTCCACAGCACTGATGTTGGGTTTGAGAGAACAGGGCAGAACCAGGTCTTCACCAGCTACAGCAACAAGAGGACCAACTGGACCAACAACCTGAAACTGATCTGGAATCAGAAACAGATACAATTTTAGTAAACATCACTGTGTGGTATGACATATCTTTCACACACACACACACACACACACACACACACACACACACACACACAAATTCTTCTTTTCTTTTTTTTTGGGGGGGGGGGGGGGTGGAGAAACCTGACTACAGACCTTCAGATTGACTCATCCATTCCACTCACCACTATTATCTCAACTACAATAATCTGTTTACATCAGAGTTACCACTTACCACTTTGACCACTGTCTGGTCTGCTGCAGATTGTGTAAAAACATCTTGTTATGATAGCACAGAGACAGATCATGAAACAGAACATGACATAATTTACTTACTGTACAATTTACTTTCCTTCAACTTGATTTAAAACCAGCTCGCGATATTATGCTACACATATTATCCTAATTTCACACTCTTTCTAAACGATAGCACATACAAGCCATACACATTCATGCATAACTGTAACAATGTTGGTGGAGATGGGATAATCTTGTAGGTGGTGGAATCTTACCTGATGTAGATACTGCAGTGAAATGGAGAAAAAGTAGAATCACTGGAGTAGATTTCATTTCTCAGTGAGATCATTAAAATACACAAAGAAAAGAAGAAAAACACTGAAGAATGAAACAGCTGAAACAGGCTCCTGTAGGAGACAAATCAACATAAAATATTATTGTCTTTAGAGCAATGAATTTTGACTGAAGTTATTTCCACATTTTCCTGAGAGGATTTCTGACATGGTGTCAGTGTAAGATTTACTTTCACTCTGCTCGAGGTGTGGTCCAGACCTTTGAGCATCAAGACACTTTATGATCATTTTACAACTTTATGATACAATCTACAGCTTAATCATTATACTAATCAATCACAATCTACAACAAAATACATAAAATACTTTTACAGAAAACAAAAAATAGATAATTAGATGTAGTTCCTCATTTTGCAATATTACTAATGTGAATGTTAACTGCTGGAATTTGAGGAGACAACAAGCATTACCTCTCTCTCTCTCTCTCTCTCTCTCTCTCTCTCTCCTCTCTCTTTCTCTCTCTCTCTTCACAATAGATATTACAGAATTGAAGAACCTTATTGTGACCTTTAGAACTTTTCTCAAACAATTTCTTGGGAGAATTTTGGTCAAAGTTTTTTTTTCCTTGTGTGTGAGGCAATTAGCATTTCAATGAAAGATTCTACGTAAGTCACATAAGTAATGAGAGATATTACATAAATGACTGAGTATTATTAAATTGTTCACATGGACCATTCTGGCACACACACAGACACACTATAAACAAGAAATCTACAAACAATGATCGTGTTTTAGCATCTTCCATATATTTGTCATTGTGAGAAAATGATTGTGGCATGCTCCACACCTCTCTTTGCCCTGTTTGTTAACTGCAGGGATCTCCAATAATCTTTTTCTTGTCTTCAGGACTTCTCTTGACACCAGTTCTCTTATCTATGAAGGCACTGACCTACTCTATGAACCTGAACTTTAGTCTGTTCCTCTCACAGACAGAAACACTGAAACATAACCCTTATCCTATCAGTCAGCTTCACTGAATAGTGTATTGGCTCATAAAAGAGACAAAACTGAGTCAAATGATCTGAAATGTTAGATCAGTGGTGTTTAAATGTTAAATCAGTGGTGTTTGAGTCCTCAGTGGTTGGATACTTTCTGCTTTTTGACCTCATTCAGCATGATTTCTATTTTAGGACACAGGTGTGTATTTTTCTAGGCCAGAGACAAGACGTGTTTGGCAGAAACAAAACCCTACAGGACCTTTAAACTTGAAGGCATGGGTCATACTCCTCTGTCTTGGGCATTGAATGTCTCTTAATGCAAAACAATGACAGACACACTGCCACCTGTTGGCCTCATTTACACACTGCATGTGATTCTAAAGTGAGTAACAGTGTCAACAAAAAGGCAGCTGAACGGCTATAGTGCAAATAATAACTCCATTTGCCATGACTGCAAACGAAAGAATGGATGCAGCATTATAAATGCTATCCTTATGTTGCATCCATTTGTATATAAGTTTTAGATTTAAGGTACTGGATCAATAACAGTGCCAACAGAGACAAATGCAAACACAGTGGAGTACTGGCTAAAAAAATAAAATGAAAACAAAAAGCTGCAGTTGGTGAAGCTGGTCAAAAGGTGGCGCTGTGCTGTTGACGGCATTGACCTGTACTGTTTCCTCCAGACTGAACCCAGCTAGGACAAAAGAAAAAAAAGCTGCAGTTGGTGAAGCTGGTCAAAAGGTGGCGCTGTTTGTTGACAGCACTGACCTGCACTGATTGAACCTGGAAGAGCAATACCAGACCAGACCATGAAAAAGGTTATTTTGAGTGAACCAGCACTAGACCAACACTAAGACCTCAGGCTGGTCTACAGGTCTAGACTGTCTGCAGCTGCTCTAGTTTAGGTCACAGTTCATTTTCAGTTAATGGTTTCACAAGACTATAAAATCAGTAAACAACATTACTTTTTCATTCACAATATTGTCTGATAAATCAGTGATATATTATACACTATCATGACTCAGGACACACTGAGTCTGTACAGTCACCACACCCACAATAATAATGATCAGATTCAGTCACACAGAGGGAGAAGACCACTGTTCACTAACAGTCATTACACCTCTGTCCAGTTCAAATCTCTGACGAAGGATCTTACACATGTTCAGTCTATGACCTCACACAATCAAATGGTGCTTCTAGTCTTTGTTTAGAGTTTGTTCATTTAAACCATGTCAGTGTTATAAAACGCTTTTAGTAACTGCACACACTCCATGGTGACACTTACAGTGTTTCTCCTTCACAGTTTTAGGGACACACCCACTGATCACTGGGTCAGTGAGGGACACTTTCTATCATCACCCTCCGAACACAGGAACAGATTTCAGTAGTATGGATTAATGTGGCACAAATTTCTACTGAAAAGCAATAAAGCATTAAACCCATGACCACCCTATTGTTTTTTGGTTTTTTTTTGCCGTTTTCACTAAAGATATTCAGTTCATGTATGTTCCTGGAATAAGGTGGAGATGATTCTCATTCAGGAATCAAATCACGGATGTGAAGGAGTCTGGTCTAAACTTTATCTGCTGATCCACAGGGAGTGAACAGATGAAGTTGATAAGTGGACCCAAATGCACAGACATGAAACACAGTAGCTCATTCTGTGTCCAATCAGATAAGGTTGTTGCAGCACCGTCTCAGATTTTGTTCAAACCCTGTCTGTGTCATGAATGGGTCCCAAAACCATGGCCTGTAAATGAAAAATTTCTTCGTACAAAAACAGACACAGATTTGAGAGATATTTTACCTATGGCAGAAAAACATCCAGTTCAGGATTACATTTTTTGCCTTAGTATCTCTATGAATATTGAATTCCTGTGTCATTCGAATTGTAGGAAATAAAGGATAAACATGTTTTCAACATATGCACTGAAATAGAGAGCATTTGAGATGGGAATTGTGTCTCCGCTTAGGTCCTGAATGTTGAAAATAAGTGAAATATTTTGATAAAACCTCTGGCATAAGGAGGAATAAGATGTATCATAAATGACCCTCTCAGACTCCAGTGGGAGTATCTCAATATGTTTCCACATAAATGGCCCTCTCAGGCTCCAGTGGGAGTATCTGACTGTGTTTCCACATAAAAGGTTGGCTGTGTTTATACATGTAATTTTACTGTGTGCATGTTAGAAAGTTACATATGGAACTTTCAGTTACACTGATATGCATGTTAAAACATGTCCACATAGTAAAATCATCAGTATATGCCCTAACATGTGTTTTAGAGTCAGAACATGTTTTCCCGGTGTGGATCTTGTGCATTCTTGTCCCCAAAATGTATAGTGCTAGGTATGATGCCATATTTGGGTATATATACAGTATATCAGATTGGTCAGTATTAGGGTTAGGGTATGATGCCATATTTGGGTATATATATATATATATATATATATATATATATATATATATATATATATATATATCAGCCTGGTCAGTATCAGGGTTAGGGTTAGGGTATGATGCCATATTTGGGTATATATATCAGCCTCTTCAGTATTAGGGTTAGGGTATGATGCCATATTTGGGTCTATACATATCAGACTGGTCAGTATTAGGGAGCATCACCATTAAGCCCATCTCTGGTCACTGCCAAGCATGGCCACACTACCACCTTGTTCCACTACATCTCTTTTGGATTTGAAAGACTGTCACAAAACTTCATAATGCCGTCTCTCTATGATAACAACACTGAAAGAATTGACAGAGCAGAATGTTAACCTACAAAAACCCAGAACTGGATTGCAGTTGACTTTGGATGACGCTATATGTTCTCACCGCCAGAGGGTCTATCTGAATAAATTTGCAAAGACATTCTCTCTCTTCAGATGTTGACTTCAAAAATATTTCTAATACATAATTTGCTACATTGCACATCATTTTCAATAAGGTTATTTGATATTTTTTTTGAGTATCTTATTTTTTCTTAAATATGGGATATAAAATTTAACCACGCCATTGAATATAGCATCTATAAAGGTTAATGCCTTTTTCTGCACTGATGCCCTGACAGTAAACAATATAGCTTGCATTAATGACCTATAGTAAAATGAGCATATAGAAAACATGTTTTTCTTTACCTCTTTACAATCAGTATTTCAGAGGCTGGGACACACATAAGTAGAGATAATAAGAGAAGACCCTGCCTCTTCATCAAGGACATTTATTTCCTAGTAGAACAATGCCTTTAACTATGTGTATTGTTACGTCCCAGATGGTGAGTTGAGTCTAGGGGGTAGCATAAAGAAACCCACCACCAGTGTCGGATTGGGACGGTGCGAGGGGAAAAACACACGGACACGGGAGCAATGTACAACAAAAAAAAGGTGCAATGTATTAAAGAAATTTACAAAGTGACAAGAATATTTACAAGAATATATATATATATACAGAAATATTTACACATGAACACGGAGAGGGGAGAGAACTACAGACGGTGCCAAAGGAATGAACGAAATATAACTGAAACCACCCTAACTGCCTACGGAAACACACACGTAACTACGAGAAACTAAAAAGGTGGCAGAGCCAAAATAAACCTAACTACACTCACTGCCTACAAAACAAAACATACAATAGTGGCACCCGCCTCTAACCTAACCCCTATACACAGTTAACTCCTAGCGCGGGGATCCCCTTCTTACCTGTTCTTCTCCCCACGCCAATCGAAAGCAACCAAAACCAATCCGTAATCCAAATCCGTAGTCAACAATAACAAAAGTCAAACACGATATACAGCGAGTAATTATAACACAATAGAGCACGAGCGAACGCAAAACGAGACCGAAATCTACCCACAGCTAACAACTGGCATCTTTAAATTTCCGCGCCCATCTCCAGTTGGCCATCCGACGAGGAGTGCTCCGTCTTTGGTTGGCTGGCTGGGAACACGGAGGTGGGACGCAACACCAGGCCAGGTGGGGAGTGGCAGCTGTTCGCGCCACTGCTGGATCCCTGCGTCAGGTGACAGGCGAGAGGAGAGAGAGAGAAAAACAAAACACAGGACGCAGCAAGACGCAAACACACACACAAACGCGCCGCACGTAACAGTATTTATCAATGAAGGGAACATAGAGGGACACTGGCACTTTATACTCTAAATGATCATACATTAAGCTATTTCCACTTACATTTTCATGTTCCTACCGGCTACATCGCAAATTATTTTGGTCCTATGAAAGTGACTGAAAAATGCTACCATGCCTTGTTTTATTCTCAATAATGTCCATTAGTGGTAGAGACCTAAAATATTGGTGCAAAATTAATAAAAGATTGTATCTGAAGAAATAAGAATGATTGATACCATATGGGTGCAAAAAAATGGGTTATAATACCCTCAATATCACACTCTGTCACAACCTGCACCTCCATTTTGGACTTTTAGTTTGACATGTCTTTGTGCTCTTGTTCTGTGTCTGTCTCCGCCCCTCACCTGTTCCTGTTTGTCTTATTATTAACCTTGTTAATTTCAACCAATCCTGTTTTGCCCTGTTTAGTTCTCCTTCTATTTATGCCCTAGTGTTTGCCTTGTCTTTTGTCTATCGTTGTTTGTGTATTTTTGTTATTGGTTTTTTGTTCCTGTTCTGCACGTGTATTTTGATCTTCAGTTCAAGTAAAGTCCTCCGTTTTGTCACCTTCATCATTGTGTCCTGCACTTGGGTTCTGCACCACACCACCAGCGTGACACCCTCGTTAAAGAATTTTGCACTTTTTCTGTAAAAAGCACTGATTTTTTTATTTTTTGCAAATCTGAGGCTTTATGGAAAATCAGTAGGTATGCAGTTGTAGGGGTTGTGAGGCCCGTAGACCATATTACCCATAACTCCCTGCTTGACCGCATGGGTAGTCTGTAGCCATCTTCTCAGATTTCACTGTAACAGTATTGGATACAGCAATGGAGCCAGATACCAGACACAGTGATGACGCAGTTTTCACCATAAAACCGCGGAAAATTCCAAACTCTTTCTCTCTCCAGCTCTTCAATTCTCCAGCAGCGGCTCGCTCTAGCAGCGGGTGTCTCTAGCGGGTGTTCCTGCCTGCATACAGAGACTCCGTTACTCCCTGGCATTGGATCTCTCGGGTGAGTGATCCTATCGGGAGAAAGAGACACTGTTTCTCTGCCGAAGAAAAGGACAAGGAAACAACGAAGTGAGATATTTGTACAGCCAAAGTTTAATGTACTTTCTCTCACGCAGTTGCAACTTTAACTTCTACCGGCTACGCTGTAACGCACACAGTATTGACCAAAGAAAAGTTCAAGTTCAAGTTTATTTAGAGCCCAATATCACTGTTTACAGTCTCAAAGGGCTTTACAGGCCACAACAGTCAAATCAAAATATGACGGCACCCCCTGACTTAATCCTCATGGCGGGCAAGAAAAAACTCTCCAAAAACCCAAGAGGGAAATGGGAAAATGGGAGAAATCTTGAGGAGGACCACAGAGAGAGGAGACCCCTCCTTAGTCAGACAGGTGTGCAATACGTGGGCAGTTACAGCTGAAAGTAAATTGGGGCATGAACAAAGGGGATGGTGATGTAGACAGGAGGCTGACGGGGGATGGAAGATGATAACACCAGGATGGGTCAGTCCAGAGGGCGGGAGGAGTCAGGATCACTGGTGTCTCAGGAGTAGCATGTGTGGCTCGACAGAGAGAGAGAGGGAGAGAGAGAGAGGGAGAGAGAGAGAGAGAGAGAGAGAGAGAGAGAGGCACATTGTTAGATGTTCATTTCCACATAATGGTTAAGGTAAATATACATCGTGTGCCGAGTGCAGGCAGGGACTCCAGCAAGACTAACTAGTACAGCATAGCTAAAAGGGAGAGCTAGAAGGTAATATGGACATGATGGCACTCTGGGACACAAGGCGGCCACCCACTCCACAGTCAACAAACCTGAGTGAACATGTTAAAGTGGGGGGGGCGACAGCATCCAAACATCCCAGTTCACCAAACAATCTATGCCCGAGAACCCTCCAGATCTGCTCCTTTGCCTAGTAAAGAACTATTAGCAAAAGGCTTGGCTAAACAGATAAGTTTTAAGCCTTGACTTAAACATAGAGACTGTGTCTGAGTCTCGAACATTAATTGGGAGGCTATTCCATAACTGTGGGGCTCTGTAAGAGAAGGCTCTGCCCCCTGCTGTAGCCATCATAACTCGAGGTACCAACAAATAGCCTGCACCTTTTGATCTAAGTTGGCGTGGTGGATCATAAAAGGCCAGGAGTTCGCGCAGGTACTGTGGCGCAAGACCATTTAATGCTCTATATGTTAATAGTAAGATTTTATAATCAATACGAGATTTGACTGGGAGCCAGTGCAGTGTGGATAAGATAGGGGTGATGTGATCATATTTTTTGGTTCTAGTAAGAACTCTGGCCGCTGCATTCTGAACTAACTGTAGCTTATTTATACACCTAATAGAGCATCCATACAGTAAGGCATTACAGTAGTCTAATCTAGAGGTAATGAAAGCATGAACCAGTTTTTCAGCATCTTGAAATGACAATGCATTTCTTATCTTGTTAATATTTCTAAGATGAAAGAAGGCTATCCTGGTAATATTATCTACATGAGCTTCAAATGAAAGACTGGAGTCAATAATTACACCAAGATCTTTTACTGCCACACCTGATGAAAGAGAAAGGCCATCCAGAGTAACTATGTGGTCGGAAAGCTTACTCCTAGCTGCATGTGATCCTAGTACAAGTACTTCTGTTTTTTCAGTGTTGAGTGAGAGGAAATTCGTAAGCATCCAGTGCCTAATATCCTTTAGACATTCCTCAATTTTGTTAAGTTGGTGTCTCTCGTCTGGCTTCGCTGAGACATACAACTGTGTGTCATCAGCATAGCAGTGGAAGCTAATACCGTGCTTACGAATAACATTACCTAGAGGTAGCATATATAAAGAGAAAAGCAGTGGGCCTAAAACAGAACCTTGCGGGACTCCGAACTTTACCTCAGTATGTGCAGAGGACTCACCATTTACATCAACAAACTGATAACGGTCAGTTAAGTAGGACCTAAGCCATAAGAGGGCCGTTCCCTTAACTCCAACAACATTTTCTAGTCTATCAAGGAGAATGGCGACCGGATCCCTTTTTTATTTCTTTAAACGTCGATTAACTAAATCAAGAACCCTTCAAGATAATCGTACGAGCCACCGAGCCCCGAAGATCTTCAAGTGACAAGGAAAGGAACTTCTCCCTGGACCTGCGAATCGCATTGCTCATCAGGCCACCAAAGACACATCTTCGGTCGCCACGCAATGAGCTATTCAAAGGCTGGCATTTGGGCACACTTTAGTCTTAAGATTACATGCAGTTAACGTGAGGGAAGTGTTATTTGAATTCTTTTATGATTTAAATGTACACACTGTATTTCATGTACAATGCTGTTTTAGCCGTTCGTTATTTTCTTTTGGTTACAACTTATGAAGGATAGATGGCATGCGTTCTCTCTCTCTCTAACTCCCTTTTTCTGATTGCACACCTCCGACATTGGGATTGCAGTGTGACTTAAGGGTTGGGTAGAGTTGTTGAGTTAGGGCCTACTTGCTTGAGACTAGCTCTCAAGTTAGACATTCTTTAGTCTCTCGCACACATGCGCTTCTCGTTGCCACCCCCACTCTAGTTGGTGCCTAGCACACACGCTTGCGCGCTACATCCTCATACCACGCATACCTCTTGCCTGTGCACATGCGCACAGCCTTTCTCCCTCGCTCCTCCCTCTCTCTTCAGTGCGCAGCTGGGCACACGTCAAAATACACGCACGCGCACTCTCTCTCTCTCTCTCTCACACACATCTCTGGTCTAACACTCGTTCAGTCCTACACTGAGTACTTGTACATAGACTCATCACCGTTTTGTTACCATTTATGCTTTGATCATTCTATTTGCTGCTGATTATTGATTGTACCATATCAGTATTAGTTTGCCAAGTAGTATTGATTATGTTAATAGTGTCTTTGAAATAAACTGTTGTCCTGTCTGTTTCTGCCACAGTATTCACTGAATGCCAACCTCCATCAAAGCACTCCCAATTACCTTCATCCACCTGGTTGTTCATGAGTGTTATGGGTTTAGTAGTGTAATTGTAATACATTAGTACTGCAATACTCTCTAAGACTGTAGCACAGTGTTACAGCTAGCTTATCCCATTAATCTTAGTTGTTTAATTAATAAAATATTGAAAACCCAAATTAATGGTTAATAAATTATGAGACTGATTTTATGAGACTGATTTATTAATCCTATCACATCTACATCTTTTGGTGTCCCTGTGTTAGGATTGCAATTGTACCTACACAGTACAAACTTTTAATACTTCAGTCATACTGAGAACATGTGTTTTCCATCCTACAAAGTTTAGGGAGGCTAGGAACAAGACTTGTCAAGATATTAATTGCCCAAACATTGCTCCCCAGATAAGGCGTTTTTGAGAGTGCAAAAATGAAAAAAAAAAAAAAAAAAAACATCAAGGGCCAAAAGAATATAAAAACACTGGAACTAAACAAAATATTTTACAGACTTTTGTTTTGGGACCCAAACATTATACAGACAAACTCTACCCAAAATCTGAGACAGTGCTGCAACCACTCTCTTGGATTCTGTCTGATTTGACATGGAATGACCCAGTAAATAAAATAATAAAGTAGGTTTCACTGAGACTCTTCAGGAATAGACAGAGGATTAATCTCAAGAAGTTTACAAACTCAAGACTGGGCAAAGAAAGACAACAAAGACAGCACTTCAATAGACAGAGTTGACAAGACACAGGTACAAACTAATTTACACTCGAGAGAAACTCACCATGTATAGTTAAACAGGGTAAAAAACAGAAAGTAATTCACATTTAAGGGTTTTTTTTTACTTATTTAATGGTACAGATAATTTATTTTCATTTTCTGTTCTCTGGACAGTAATCATTTACATTTCACTTTTCATTTCATACTTTACAAACTCAAAACTTTATACCAAACCAGGTACATGAAAATGTCTCTTGCTTTTAATCCAATTCAAAATAAAAGTAAAAATATCAGAAACAAAACAGTATTTCACATGTATACAGTCCTCAGTATCTGTGAATGGATCCTTGGATCTGGTGTCATTATTCAGTTATGTCCATATCCCAACTGATAACAGGGCACTGAGGATTCTGGGTAATGTCACACTCATGATTGTGAAGGTATGAGAGGATGGAGTGATGAGAGGGATGAGTGAGTGACTCTGGTGTTGAATGTGTGCAGGAGGGTCCTCTCCACTCACTTCTCTACCTCCCAGTCTCTCAGTAAGAGACAAGACGTGTTTTCACATCAACTACTGTCTTCATCTTCATATTCCATGTCTCTGACCTTCAGTTCACCTTGACTCTCAGTCTCATGAGTCTCTGACAGCCATTCAGTTAAAGATCACCACACCCAGACTGGATTCTCTCACTGACTGTCTTATTCACATCCATTAGAGGATCAGTGTTTATCAGAACCTAAGGACAGTAAAAGAGATGCGTCACTCAAACCTACGCATAAATATTCATGATATTACAGTTACAGACATTACAACCTTGAGAGTAATTTAGGAAAAAAAAACACACACACACACACAATCTATATGTCTCCATGACAATAAGAAATTTGATCTCATTTAAATGTGTCATTACTCACAGTAGTATCTCCAGTTTATACTGTGGATCACCCTTTAGAGCAGAGAGAAGATTCTTTCCTGTGTCTGTTATGTTATTATTGTTATACAGATACAGTACTCTCAGGTGTGAGGGGTTTGATGTCAGAGCTGAAGCCAGAGCAGCACAGCCTTCATCTGTGATACCACAGCGTTCCAGCCTACAGAGAGAACAGAGACACACTCTTCACACTTTCAGCTCAGGACACACAGCTCAGTTCATCAGATAGTTTTATATTAAACAGGAAAATCAACTGAAAGTCATTCCACAGTATTTTAAGTCACATGGCCTGAACATTTGATGAAAAACTAATTGGCTAAGAATTTCCTTAAATCCCAGCTACTGAAGACACAACCAGACAGACATGCACGCCCAGAGAAAGTCAAACAGATAAACACACACTTATACAGAGAGAAAAACAAACACATTTATCCAGACAAAAAGAGAAACAGACACACACACACACACACATACTCAGCCAGAGACAGAGAGAGAATCAAGCATGCATGTGCACTCACGCACACGCACACACACACGCACACACACACACACACACAGTTGTGTTTGCTACTCTCCCCAGCTTGTTAAATAAAGAAAACTAACTGTTAACCTGAAATAGGGCCTAATTGTGCATGAATATGTGTGTCTGTGTGTAGAGTAAACAATAAATTAATATGTACAAATAAAGAAAACTCAGCAGAACTCAACACCCTGGTGAAGAAAGCTCGTCAGCGTCTCTACCACCTTAGACACTTAAGAGACTTTAAACTGCCCTCTAAGGCGCTAAGGAACTTTTACACCTGCACCATCCAGAGCATCCTGACGGGAAGCATCACAGCCTGGTTTGGGAACAGCACCAAGCAGGATAGGCGGGCTCTCCAGAGGGTGGTACCATCAGCTGAGAGCACCATCCGCACTGAGCTCCCTGACCTGCAGTCTGTCTACAGCAAGCACTGCTGTACCAAGGCCAGGAAGACAGTGAAGGACCTCAGCCATCCCAACAATGGACTCTTCTCTCTGATGAGCTCAAAGAAGCGCCTCCGCTGTTTGAAAGCCAACACAGAGAGAATGAGGAAGAGCTTCTTCCCTGAGGCCATTGGGACCCTCAACCAGGCCAACTCTTAGCTCATCTCCTAGGGCTGGACACTGGACCCTCTCTACACTACACCCCCATATCTGGACCCTTTGCACTACAGCCCATAAATGCCATCCTATCACCTATCACTAGGACTGGACCCTCAACCTGACACTACAGCCCATATCTGGACCTTGCACTACACCTGTTTTTTATCCACACTATTTATGACACAAGTCTGCTCTTCATCTCATTCACTAAACTACCTCAGCCTGATGGTGATGATGATGTTACACAGTTCACTACCTTGCACATAAACTGCACATCTCTGCACTTTACTCCCGTTTCTGACCTTCTCTTCTATATTTGATACTGTATTTTTCAATTCTCCCTTATATTCCATTCTTTATATTCTCTTTACATTCTGTTTAGGTTCTGTTTATTCTGTTTATGTTAATTCTATTTTTCATCATTATCTCTGTCTTGTTCTTTTTATCATTCAGACAGTCAGAATAAACATTTCACTGCATGTTGTACTGTGTATGGCTGTGTGTGTGTGTGACAAATAAAATGTGAATGTGAATGTGAAAGTAGTTCTCTCCTGCCCAGAGGTGCTGATGTTTCCTCACCGTCTAGACTCTCGTCAGCACCAGCCCACACTTTATACTTTTAGATCAGTTTCAGGGTTTTGCTTCTTTTTTGTTGTTGTTGTTTTCTAAAATAAACAAAGTCCCAAATATGTACAAATATGTGTCACCTTGGTGCAGGTCTTGAGTGTGATTGTGGTGCAGTGGTGTGGGATCTTCCAGGTATGGGACTTTGGAATGAGTCGTCCCATAAACTGGTGTATAAACATAATATCACTTCTTTGTTAACAGACACAATTTTCACTCTCCCTGACTTCAGTCTCCTTCAGGTTGATCAGACCTGGATTCTTCCTTCCTGGAGATCACCAACATCATCCTAAATGTTTTATATAATGTATTTAACTACAGTGTCTATCATGAATCCTCACTACCACTCTGACACACACATCCACACACATTATACACACATACACTGAGAGACAGACACACACCAACACATCCACACACATTTTACACTCATACACTGAGAGACAGACACACACACACCAACACATCCACACACATTTTACACACATACAAGACAGATAATTAGACACACACATTCACAAAGAAAGAAACAAACACAAACACACACATTCAAGTACACATACAAATACACCAACATACATATACATATACACTTACAGACCAAAGACTTTTATAACTATTGAGATGTAACAGTGAAAAACAGACAGTGAGTTAATGATTCCATACAGTGAGTAGCCCTGTCTTATGTCTCTATGGATCTTTAAAGGAAACACTCAAACCACCATTAATCTTCACCACACTCTCAATGTCCTCACACAAAACCTGGATCAGGGACATAAGACGTGGGCTGAAGCCAAGCTCACATAAGGTGTGTAACTGTTGGAGGATAAACATTCATAAAGAGCATTGAGACATGATCATACTGAACTCTGACTGCCATGAACCTCCCTCAACCTCTTCTTCCTCTTTATGACTCAGAACAACACCCCCCCATTCTCTTTTCCAGTCTGTTTCATTCCTCCTGTCACTCTGTGTCTCTGCTAGAAACAACACTGACTCTCTTACCACACCTTTCTTTGTCTTTTATCACATACACTTCTCTTTGCTTTCCTTTTTTATCCTGCTACCCTCAACACTGTTTCATCATCTTCCATACTGATTTCCTCACCACCCTCCTCTTCTAAAACACATTCAGCTGCTGTAGTGACAAACTGACACTCACTGACTTTTCACTGTTCTCATACATATGACATGGCACCAAAGACGCACCAAACATCCTGTCTCCACTTATTCACTAACATAAATACTAACACTCAACACTGTCTCCACTTACTCACTAACATAAATACTAACACTCAACCCTGTCTTCACTTATTCACTAACATAAATATTAACATTCAACACTGTCTTCACTTATTCACTAACATAAATACTAACATTCAACCCTGTCTTCACTCATTCACTAACATAAATACTAACACTCAACCCTGTCTTCACTTATTCACTAACATAAATACTAACATTCAACCCTGTCTTCACTAATTAACCAAAATAAATACTAAAAACACAACCTCCTCATCTCCCTCCACTGACTCCCTGTATCTGTCCACATCAAGTGTAAATCCCTGATTGTGCTTTCAGATCAACCAGTGGAACGTTGTCTCCACACATCAGGTCACTCATTAGGACCCACATCCCATCTCACCCTCTACAGTCTGGGAGGGAACGGTGTTTGCTGATTCCACCACCTCACAGCACAAACTCACAAACTGGACTCTTAGCATGTCTGGTTTCTTGATGGTGGAATGAGTTGCCCAATTCCATCCAGTTTGCTGACTCCCTCACAGTTTTCAAGAAGCGCCTAAAGACTCACCTTTGTTTAGGAATCTCTTACTTTGACACCCACAAACTCACCCACCCCTCTATACTGGACTCCTCTCTACTGTCTTAATGACTCAAATGGTCCAGTGTTTTACTCATCTTTCTGTGGTGTATGTATCATGACATGTCCTTATAAAGGCTGTAAATCTATGCTGATGGTTATAC
>NC_044500.1:2581003-2621003 GCF_902362185.1 Chanos chanos | reverse complement strand
CACTATTTCTGTCTCCAGAGATCTCATAGATCTGATCATGTCTTTAGTCACATTGACAGTGTACAGCTCACACAGCTGTTTCATTGACTCTTTACCACAATCCCACCACTGCTGTAGAGAGATCAAACTAGACTGTTATCATTTAAATCATCTCCAAAAAGAACAGAAAACACTCTACAATGCTTATCATTTAAAAGAGAATTACTGAAATGCCAAAATGAACTTTCTGATTTGACATTCCGTAAAAATGTTAACTTTATTAAGCTATGATCAGAAAAACTAACAGTACGTATGTGGCAGATTGTAAAGACATGAAAATTGTGTTTGAAACTGTACATCCTGTCTAGTCTCCTCAGAGATCATAACATTTTTCTTTTATCTGCCCATATGTACAGCCTTGGTGAAAGTCTACTGAAACCCTAACGTTTACTGCTCCCAATGACACACAAGTCCTGTGTGTCCCCATCACGCCCTGTTCACTTCATTTCCCTGTTAGTCTTGTGTTTCTCTCCTATTGGTCAGTTTGGGTTTAGTTCTGTCACACCCTGTTCACCTCATTTCCCTGTTATTCTTGTGTTTCTCCCCCATTGGTGAGTTTGGGTGAAGTCCTTTGTCACTTCCTGGTGTGTAGTTCAGCCCTGTTTAGTCTTGTTTAATCATCTGTCCCCCCTGTTGTAACCTGGTTATCTTGTGTATAAATACTCCTTCTGTTTGCCTCTGTCTGATATTGTTCGTGTTAGGACTACGTCACGTTGCTTTGCCTATTGTTTCCTGAAAAACCTGAGATCTTTGTTTTTGGAAGTTTATGGAAGTCTTTGTCTCTGTTTGATTTGAATAAACCAAAAAACAAACCTACAAATGCAGCCTCCTTATCACACTGTGACAGACCCCTAACTGTGTTACAATCAGTTCCTAAGCAGCATGTGGTCCTATAGGAATTCTGTCCATTCTCTCATTCTCAGTTCACTCAAAATCTCCCCCTAAAATCACATCATGTTCTGTATCACAAATACTCAACACTGTAAATACCTCATTTTAAACACCTCACTCTGTACCAACAGCAGACTGATCAAATCAAATCAATACAAACCTTTTCAGACGTCTCTTTAACCCTCAGACACATTCCCACAACAGCTTGTTCTCTTTCATAAGACTCAGGTCAAAGGTCTTTAGTAAAGAGTGTGGTTACTCCATCACTAGTGGAGATTTTAGGACTCAGTGTAACCTCCCCACTCCACTCCCTCTGCCAGTCTACCTCATTCACACTCTCACTGTGGGTGTCTTGGACATATGTAACGTGTGTTTGTGTTTTAATGACTCAAATCACACTGTCCTCCTCATTCTGTTTCTCACATTCAGAAATTCTACTCTAAAGTCATTAGTCTTTGCAGTATTTTCTTTGGCCAGTGAACTTCTTGGTCTGTTAATGACACATCACCTGAACCTTAAACTCAAAATCTAACTGAGTTACCAAAAGGCTTTCCATCCAGGAAATGTTTCATCCTCCTAGTGGTGAGTAGAAAACTCCTAATTCTACCATAGATATCAGCACTTCTTAACCCTGCCCTTCTACATCCTAATGTAGAGACCCAGTCTGTTCATTCACTTTCACTGTCAAGATCAGATTCATTTGTCCTGAGTCCAGATTCCTCCACAGGGAGCTCTGATGACTCTCTCTCCACTGTTTTAGTACCAGAACTGGGAATGATACTTAAAATGGTACTTAAAACAATAACGCCTGTCCAATCTGGCCAGAGACATAAAATGTTCTCTGTCATGTGTCCATGAGTATTTTTCTGATATTTTTATGTAATTCTCTGCATATATCACACAGGTTATTTAATTCTCTCCATATATCACACAGGTTGTGGGTCTCAGTTAATTCACATGCAGCATGAGGCTATGAGTGGTTTCTCTCTAAAACATCATCCTCTGAACAATTAAAATAACCACCTAGAGCGAGACAAACACCAACACTGACTACGCAGTGAGACACACGTAAACACACGCACACACAAACACATGCAGGGAGAGACAGACAGACAATCAGACACACAAACACATGCAGGGAGAGACAGACAGACAATCAGACACACACACACACATTCACCCAGAAAGAAAAACACACACACACACTCACGTACACATACAAATACATACACTTAAAGACCAAAGACTTTTATAACTGTAGGTTCCAATGAATGAAGCCTTAGTTTGACTGTCTCCCTTTGTCCAAGTGCACATCCAGAAAACTATCCACAGGACCACTCAGTAAAGTTTAACCGTTTACTTCAACGCAAAACATATTTTATACAGAATGTTGTTCATTCCAAAGTTATCAAATCAATGGACAAGATTCAAGAGAGCATAATTAATGAGAAAAAGAGAGCGAGATAAATGAGAGAGAGAGAGACAAAAATAAATGAATAAGCTCTACTCCTGGCCTTCAATATGACCTCAATATCCAATCTGATTAGTGCCCACTCTGCAGTGAGAAACAGGGAAACAGAGATGCTGTTTTTTCATCAGCACCTGTCCTCTGGCATCGAAGTTCTTGTCTTAGTGAATTTCTGATGATGAAAAGGGATGAACATAGTAGTTTGACATGGATCACAAAACCTGATCAGATACCTGATCAAATACAGTAGCATATGCAGAGCGAACCCCACATTCATTATGGTTGCTGGTCACCTGTTTGGATCACTCAGTCAGTCTGAGGAAATGTCATTACTCTAACATGGTAACTGAACTGTGAACAGCTGTGGTAGCTCTACTCTTGTAGGGTGGTCTCAGAAATGGCTTGAATGCCAGCCTCAGCTCTCTCAGCAGCTTTTCAAAACTTCTCTCAGAAGGTCCTTTTAAAAGCCTTGTTAAAGGATTGTCAAAACATGCTCCACAGACACTCAGAGTAAATCATGTTGCAGTGTGACGGTCCATAAAGTGGATTTACTGAAAGGTACAGTAGCTTTTATGTAACGTCTAACCCCTGTTATCTGGTTTCCCTCTGGAACTTTTTTATTTTTTTTTCCAAGTCACTATTGTATGGTAAAATGTGAGAGGTCAAAAACTGTGTGGCTCCACTCTGCTCTTGCCTGACCCCCCCCCCCCCCCCCCCCCCCCCCTCACAAGAGTAACAAGCCACTATTAAAGGTGCATGTGATTACCATAACCAAGGATCAATCACCTATTTCCACATATTACAAATGAAATCTTGTGCATTTTAAATCAATCACATGCCTTTTAAGTGCAAAAAATCAAACAATTAACTTATTGGATTACTGTAAATATGAAAAGTAAATAAATCAGCTTGTAAATAATGCCAATATTGTAAATAGCCCTCCCAAATTCTACTCAATCAATGAACTAAATAAATTATTGCTGTCTTACATATTAACTTAAATGATTGTATGCTAATTAATCAAATATATATATTTTGTCAATAAACACACTTAGGCTCCTACAACAACTATTGAGATGTACCAGTGAAAAACAGACAGTGAGTTAATGATTCCATACAGTGAGCAGCCCTGTCTTATGTCTCTATGTATCTTTAAAGGAAACACTCAGACCACCATTAATCTTCACCACACTCTCAATGTCCTCACACAAAACCTGGATCAGGGACATAAGACGTGGGCTGAAGCCAAGCTCACATAAGGTGTGTAACTGTTGGAGGATAAACATTCATAAAGAGCATTGAGACATGATCATACTGAACTCTGACTGCCATGAACCTCCCTCAACCTCTTCTTCCTCTTTATGACTCAGAACAACACCCCCCCATTCTCTTTTCCAGTCTGTTTCATTCCTCCTGTCACTCTGTGTCTCTGCTAGAAACAACACTGACTCTCTTACCACACCTTTCTTTGTCTTTTTTCACATACACTTCTCTTTGCTTTCCTTTTTTATCCTGCTACCCTCAACACTGTTTCATCATCTTCCATACTGATTTCCTCACCACCCTCCTCTTCTAAAACACATTCAGCTGCTGTAGTGACAAACTGACACTCACTGACTTCACACTGTTCTCATACATATGACATGGCACCAAAGACACACACACACCAAACATCCTGTCTTCACTTATTCACTAACATAAATACTAACACTCAACCCTGTCTTCACTTATTCACTAAAATAAATACCAACACTCAACCCTGTCTCCACTTATTCACTAACATAAATACTAACACTCAACCCTGTCTTCACTTATTCACGAACATAAATACTAACACTCAACCCTGTCTCCACTTATTCACTAACATAAATACTAACATTCAACCCTGTCTTCACTTATTCACTAACATAAATACTAAAAAACACACCCTCCTCATCTCCCTCCACTGACTCCCTGTATCTGTCCACATCAAGTGTAAATCCCTGATTGTGCTTTCAGATCAACCAGTGGAACATTGTCTCCACACATCAGGTCACTCATTAGGACCCACATCCCATCTCACCCTCTACAGTCTGGGAGGGAACGGTGTTTGCTGATTCCACCACCTCACAGCACAAACTCACAAACTGGACTCTTAGCATGTCTGGTCTCTTGATGGTGGAATGAGTTGCCCAATTCCATCCAGTTTGCTGACTCCCTCACAGTTTTCAAGAAGCGCTTAAAGACTCACCTTTGTTTAGGAATCTCTTACTTTGACACCCACAAACTCACCCACCCCTCTATACTGGACTCCTCTCTACTGTCTTAATGACTCAAATGGTCCAGTGTTTTACTCATCTTTCTGTGGTGTATGTATCATGACATGTCCTTGTAAATCTATGCTGATGGTTATACAGTCCTCTGTGCACTGACTTTTATAATGTAGATTTCCTTCCCTCTAACACTGGCACTATTCAGCACTTATTCTGTGATACTGGTGGTTGGAGGAACTGGATAGTTTATATGATGGGAGCTTTTGACCCACCTGTAGTTCACTCTTTTATTTTCCTTAACATTCATTCATTTGGATCTGCTCTGATACTGAACTTAGTGGTGGCACTTAGACAACAGACAGTTCCTTAATGGCTACATGCTTGGTTTGGTTTCTGTCTTGAAAGTCACTTTGGATAAAAGCATCTGTTAAATGAATAAATGTAAATGTAAAACAATGTAAATGTTAATACTAATAACCCACCCTGATTTCACTTATTAACCAGAAAAAACACTAACTAAATCAGAATTTAGTTACTCACTCTCACTGTAGTTACTCACTCTCACTGTAGTTACTCACTCTCACTGTAGTCACTCACTCACACTGTAGTTACTCACTCTCACTGTAGTTACTCACTCACACTGTACTCACTCACACTGTAATTACTCACTCTCACTGTAGTTACTCACTCACACTGTAGTTACTCACTCTCACTGTAGTTACTCACTCTCACTGTAGTCACTCACTCACACTATAGTTACTCACTCTCACTGTAGTCACTCACTCACACTGTAGTTACTCACTCTAGTTACTTACTCTCACTGTAGTTACTCACTCTCACTGTAGTCACTCACTCTCACTGTAGTTAGTCACTCTCACTGTTGGAAATTCTCATTTCATTCTAATTCATCATCTGTTTTGGTTCATTTGAACGCAATTCACACATTCACTAGAATATTACTGAACTCTGCAAAATAAACTCACTGTTAGAGAATGTGCTGTAGTGAAGAGCAGGTCATGTGTGACTCTCAGAGAGATGATCTTACCTCAGTATCTCCAGTTTACAGTGAGAATCCTTCAGTCCAACAGAGAGATTCTCCACTCCCGAATCAGACAGATTATTCTCATCTAGGTTCAGTTTTTTCAGACTGGAGGAGTTTGAGCTGAGAACTGAGGCCAGAACTTCACAACTTTTCTCTGTCAGTTTACATCTCCACAGACTGGAAACAAAATGATACATATGGATATTAACAACATGTCCCTTCAATTATACAAATACAAACACACACACATACACAGATACACTTAAGTATACACTGAGTTGTCATTAATACTGTTTCTCACCATGTGACAAACACAACATAATCAAACTGTCAGTTTGACATTTAAACACCAGATAAAGCTCCTCTTCATTCTTTAAGGTCATAAAGACTTGTCTACTGAAAGACATTAGACACAGCTGACTTACAACCCAGTGGAACTGTCTCATTGTCCAGACCAACTGACCATGTCTGGAAAGCCCTGTTGCTAAGAGTTCATCTTTAAGGAAAGCTGGGACATTAGACAGTGTTATCTTTTGTACAGACTGTATAACTGGGAACACTGGTGTTAGTGTGTCCTGAATGACAACACTGCTTTCACCCACCTGATTAACTTCATCAATACTGTCCAGGAATAAGACAACAAAACTGTCCTTTCCAGAGGCAGGTTTTATACCACACTGACCAACAACTTCACTGACACTTAAACTACATTCAACTCACATGTGAAGTGTCAATTTTTACATCATGCCTCTTTGAGAGTTGCTCTAAACCCACTCTACCGTCTGTAACCATGACAACCAGTAAAAAAGTACAGCAAATAGTTGGTACAAGTAAAGTAGTACAGTAGTACAACCAAACACTTCATTATATCAATGAGAATCATTCATAACTCAAATG
Organism: Chanos chanos; assembly: GCF_902362185.1. Lineage (NCBI taxonomy): Eukaryota > Metazoa > Chordata > Actinopteri > Gonorynchiformes > Chanidae > Chanos > Chanos chanos. Next base: position 2,614,414 of record NC_044500.1, on the reverse strand, counting down.
CTGCTCAAAAACATTAAAAGAGATGAAGTGAGAAAGAGACACATTCTCACAGTAGTCACTCACTCTCACTGTAGTTACTCACTCACACTGTAGCTACTCACTCTCACTGTAGTTACTCACTCACACTGTAGTCACTCACTCACACTATAGTTACTCACTCACACTGTAGTCACTCACTCACACTGTAGTTACTCACTCTCACTGTAGTTACTCACTCACACTGTAGTTACTCACTCACACTGTAGTCACTCACTCTCACTGTAGTTACTCACTCTCACTGTGGTCACTCACGCTCACTGTAGTCACTCACTCACACTGTAGTTACTCACTCACACTGTAGTCACTCACTCACACTGTAGTTACTCACTCACACTGTAGTCACTCACTCACACTGTAGTTACTCACTCTCACTGTAGTTACTCACTCACACTGTAGTTACTCACTCTCACTGTAATTACTAAATCTCACTGTAGTTACTCACTCACACTGTAGTTACTCACTCTCACTGAAGACACTCACTCTCACTGCAGTTACTCACTCACACTGTAGCTACTCACTCTCACTGAAGACACTCACTCTCACTGTAGTTACTCATTCTCACTGTAGTTACTCACTCTCACTGTAGTCACTCACTCACACTGTAGTTACTCACTCTCACTGTAGTCACTCACTCACACTGTAGTCACTCACTCTCACTCACACAACAGCTCTGCCTATTCACTCCCAGCATTCACTCAGAGAGAAAGAGAGAGAGAGAGAGAGAGAGAGGGAGAGAGAGAAGCACACATCTATGGAAATAGAGAAAGAAAGAGTTAAAACACACACATATACACTTATCCAGAGAGAGAAACAGAGAGACAGGTTTGCACACACACTCAGAGTTGAGAATGAATGAAATATAGTGACTGTTATAAACAGGTCTATATTCTATGAACACTACTATAGACTGGAGGAGGAGGAGTAGAGGGAGGAGGAACAGTGGAGGAATCTCTTTTCTGTGGAAATCCCATATGATCCACACTCTGGAAATGCCAGTGAACCAACACCTCTTGGCCTTTTATACTCAACAGCTCTGACACCGTGTCTTTTTTAGACCTGACAACTTCAACACCTTCTCCATTTCCTGTGGATGCTGTTAAATCCTGTATCTCCACTATTACTGTCTAGTCTTGTCAGAGATCATAACATTTGTCTTTTATCTGCCTGTATGTACAGCCTTGATGAAACTCCACTGAAACTCTGATGTTTACTGCTCCCAGTGACACACAAGTCCTGTGTGTCCCCATCACGCCCTTTTCACTTCATTTCCCTGTTAGTCTTGTGTTTCTCTCCTATTGGTCAGTTTGGGTTTAATTCTGTCACGCCCTGTTCACCTCATTTCCCTGTTATTCTTGTGGTTCTCTCCTATTGGTCAGTTTGGGTGAAGTCCTTTGTCACATCCTGGTGTGTAGTTCAGCCCTGTTTAGTCTTGTTTAATCATCTGTCCCCCCTGTTGTAACCTGGTTATCTTGTGTATAAATACTCCTTCTGTTTGCCTCTGTCTGATATTGTTCGTGTTAGGACTACGTCACGTTGCTTTGCCTATTGTTTCCTGAAAAACCTGAGATCTTCGTTTTTGTAAGTTTGTAGAAGTCTTTGTCTCTGTTTGATTTGAATAAACCAAAAAACAAACCTAAGTATGCAGCCTCCTTATCACACTGTGACAGACCCCTAACTGTGTTACAATCAGTTCCTAAGCAGCATGTGGTCCTATAGGAATTCTGTCCATTCTCTCATTCTCAGTTCACTCAAAATCTCCCCCTAAAATCACATCATGTTCTGTATCACAAATACTCAACACTGTAAATACCTCATTTTAAACACCTCACTCTGTACCAACAGCAGACTGATCAAATCAAATCAATACAAACCTTTTCAGACGTCTCTTTAACCCTCAGAAACATTCCCACAACAGCTTGTTCTCCTTCATAAGACTCAGGTCAAAGGTCTTTAGTAAAGAGTGTGGTTACTCCATCACTAGTGGAGATTTTAGGACTCAGTGTAACCTCCCAACTCCACTCCCTCTGCCAGTCTACCGCATTCACACTCTCACTGTGGGTGTCTTGGATATATGTAACGTGTGTTTGTGTTTTAATGACTCAAATCACACTGTCCTCCTCATTCTGTTTCTCACATTCAGAAATTCTACTCTAAAGTCATTAGTCTTTGCAGTATTTTCTCTGGCCAGTGAACTTCTTGTTCTGTTAATGACACATCACCTGAACCTTCAACTCAAAATTTAACTGAGTTAACAAAAGGCTTTTGATCCAGGAAACACTGTTTAATTTGAACCTGTTTCATCCTCCAAGCGGTGAGTAGAAAACTCCTAATTCTACCATAGATATCAGCACTTCTTAACCCCGCCCTTCTACATCCTAATGTAGAGACCCAGTCTGCTCATTCACTTTCACTGTCAAGATCAGATTCATTTGTCCTGGGTCCAGATTCCTCCACAGGGAGTTCTGATGACTCTGTCTCCACTGTTTTAGTACCAGAACTGGGAACGGTACTTAAAACGGTACTTAAAACAATAAAACGTGTCCAGTCTGGCCAGAGACAGAAAATGTTCTCTGTCATGTGCCCATGAGTATTTTTCTGATATTTTTATTTATTCATATGTACTTAAACCTGTTCTCACGGAACGCTGCGAAGTCTATACATGTGTATTCTGGGTGTCTATACTTACGTACCTGTTTTGTTGGTTTCTCTTGTCTATTATCTTTACCAAGTTCTGTTAGTGCTTTACTTATTTCAGTACCGTGTTTTGTTTGATACTGTCTGCCGTTCTGGTTTGTGTTTGTTTTTCTATAAGTCTGCACTTGCGTCCGTTGGTGATTCTCTGACACACAAATAAAATCATCAGACTGAACATGTGGGAGACATTTCACTTTCATCAGTCAAGAATCATGAGCAGATATCTGTTAGTGTCATTATTAATTATGGTTTGTCTTAGTGTGTGTGGAGATCAGGGCTTTGACTGGATTGGACACACACAGTGAATTCACAGTTTATCCTCATTCATCATCTCTTTTGGTTCATTTGAACCGAATTCACACATTCACTAGAATATTACTAAAATCTACACTATAAACTCACTGTTAGAGAATGTGCTGTAGTGAAGAGCAGGTCATGTGTGACTCTCAGAGAGATGATCTTACCTCAGTATCTGCAGTTTACAGTGAGAATCCTTCAGTCCAACAGAGAGCTTCTCCACTCCTAAATCATACAGATTATTCTTATCTAGGTTCAGTTCTGTCAGACTGGAGGAGTTTGAGCTGAGAACTGAGGCCAGAACTTCACAACTTTTCTCTGTCAGTTTACAGCTACTCAACCTGGAAACAAAATACATGTAGATATTAAACTCATTGCTTTTCAGTTTTTTATTTCTTCTTTGAGTTGTCTGTTTTGTATTGGTTTGCCCCTGCTTTGCAGTTTTGTGTTCATCAGAGTGCTGTCACTGATCTGCCTTCGTTCATTCTGGTACTTTTCATCCAGTTTGTACTTTTCTATTGTCTATGTTTGTTGGTTTGGTTGGTTGCTTATTTTGAGTATTTTAGTTACTGTTATTGGTTTTTGTTGTTGTGCCCCAGAAGACACTGTTTATTTTCTTTTTTTTTGCTTTCTTTTATTCGGTTATTTGTGTACTTTTTTTGTTAACTTCCCATCAGTGTGGGTTTGTGGGTGTGTCCCCTGTCATCTGCTGTGTGTCTTAATGTATCTGCTGTAGTTACTGTTGCCCGTGGTGACTGTGTTCAGTCAGGCCGGTATACGACGTTAGGGTGGCAGGAACACAACACCAGTGTTAAGACAAGTCCCATTAACACCAGTGTTCTCCTCCTTAAGACAAGTCCCATTAACTAAGTGTTCTCCCCCTTAAGACAAGTCCCATTAACTAAGTGTTCTCCTCCTTAAGACAAGTCCCATTAACTAAGTGCTCTCCCCCTTAAGACAAGTCCCATTAACTAAGTGTTCTCCTCCTTAAGACAAGTCCCATTAACTAAGTGTTCTCCTCCTTAAGACAAGTCCCATTAACTAAGTGCTCTCCCCCTTAAGACAAGTCCCATTAACTAAGTGTTCTCCTCCTTAAGACAAGTCCCATTAACTAAGTGCTCTCCCCCTTAAGACAAGTCCCATTAACTAAGTGTTCTCCTCCTTAAGACAAGTCCCATTAACTAAGTGTTCTCCTCCTTAAGACAAGTCCCATTAACTAAGTGCTCTCCCCCTTAAGACAAGTCCCATTAACTAAGTGTTCTCCCCCTTAAGACAAGTCCCATTAACTAAGTGTTCTCCTCCTTAAGACAAGTCCCATTAACTAAGTGTTCTCCTCCTTAAGACACGTCCCATTAACTAAGTGTTCTCCCCCTTAAGACAAGTCCCATTAACTAAGTGTTCTCCTCCTTAACACAAGTCCCATTATCTAAGTGTTCTCCTCCTTAAGACAAGTCCCATTAACTAAGTGTTCTCCTCCTTAACACAAGTCCCATTAACTAAGTGTTCTCCTCCTTAAGACAAGTCCCATTAACTAAGTGTTCTCCTCCTTAAGACAAGTCCCATTAACTAAGGAGCATTACCATTATCAGTCGGCCCCCCCCCCCCCATCCCCCTGGTCATTTGGTCCCGTTTGTTTTCTTTGTTTCTTGTCCGTTGGACAGGAGCCGCTGGGTTGACGCGGGTGACAGACTGGTCCCCAGTGTGTGTAACATCAGGAGCCCTTCCCCCTCTCAGCTAAACCCTTTTCCACTGCAGTAAGCCCCAGCCCTGTTCCTGCTTCCTTTTCTTTTCAGTTGTGCCATTTGTTTGTGTCATTTTGCCTTGTGTGTTAACGCTGTCAGTTCTCACTCCAGCCCCCCTGGGCACAATACCCCCACCAACTGCTGGGACGACCCGTCTTTCATTTTTAATCAAATTTTTACAGTTTTACTATTTGTGGACTCACAACTCTGGCCTCTTTAGTGCATCTGAACCTCTGTGACCTTAGTTTCAAAAGTGTTCAACCTTTAATAATTTCCTGGGGCTGAGATTCCCCTTGGCAGCGTTGTCAACATCAAATTTAAAACTAATTAAACAAACCCTCTGCTCTGCTCTCCACATTTATATTTTCACAATCATTTATTACAACATAGCAGATATCTGTTAGTGTCATTATTAACTGTGGTTTGTGTCAGTGTGTGTGGAGATCAGGGGTTTGACTGGATTGGACACACACAGTGAATTCTCATTTTATCCTCATTCATCATCTCTTTTGGGTCATTTGAACCTAAATCACACATTCACTAGAATATTACTAAAATCTACACTATAAATTCAATGTTAGAGAATGTGCTGTAGTGAAGAGCAGGTCATGTGTGACTCTCAGAGAGATGATCTTACCCCAGTTTCTCCAGTTTACAGTGAGAATCCTTCAGTCCAACAGAGAGCTTCTCCACTCCTGAATCAGACAGATTATTTGTACTCAGGACCAGTTCTCTCAGACTGGAGGAGTTTGAGCTGAGAACTGAGGCCAGAACTTCACAACTTTTCTCTGTCAGTTTACAGTTATACAGCCTGGAAACAAAATGATACATATGAATATTACACTCACATCTCTTCATTTATAGAGACACACACGCACAAATACACACACACACACACGTGGACGCACACACACAAATACAGAAACACAGAATAACATTTACTAACAAAACAGAGATATCTAAGTTCAACTTAAAATATTAATAAATTCTTCACAAATATCATTCTAAGACACACACACACATAGACACAGACATAGACGCAGACACACAGACATACAGACACACACACACACACACAGACATAGATACACACACACACACACACACACACACACAGACAGACACAGACATAGACACACACTTACACTCTGAGAAAAAGACAAACGAACAAAACCAAACTTACCCAGACAGAGAAACAGACAAATATAGGAATACACACACACACATCCCTACATACAAGTAACCAGAGAGAGTGAGAGAGAAACATTACTCTCGCACATGTAAACACATACACATTACACACAACGTATACTACACTGTCGGGCAGACATTGTGCAACTTTCAGAGAGAAAAGGACATTTGTTAACCTTTAGTGTTCCTTAGTAATTAAAGTTGCAGTTGTGTAAACTCTCTCCCTCTTTTTCACCCTTCCTTATCTCTCTCTATCACTCTCACTCTGCCTCTCTATCCCCATCCCCTTTGATCCCAGTTCTCTCTTTATGGCCCAGGCCTCCCTGTGTTCAGGACCAATGCACACCAAAACAGACAGCCCTCACTGTAACACCTAACAGACACCCCTCACTGTAACACCTAACAGACACTCCTCACTGTAACACCTAACAGACACCCCTCACTGTAACACCTAACAGACACCCCTCACTGTAACACCTAACAGACACCCCTCACTGTAACACCTAACAGACACCCCTCACTGTAATACCTAACAGACACCCCTCACTCTAACACCTAACAGACACCCCTCACTGTAACACCTAACAGACACCCCTCACTGTAACACCTAACAGACACCAGGCTCCATGTTTTAGTGCAGCAACCCCAAGACCATTGGGTCAAATGCTGATAACGTTTAATTGTGAGGGAGACTAGATCACCTTGGGAGGTCAGTTTCCCTGTGAGAATGGAATTCAGACCCCATCTGCATTGCTCCACTCAGCCACAAACTATGTAGAACAAAAGAAAAATGAAACTAACCATACGACATTATCAAAAAAAATATGCGGATTGAACCATAACCATTCCTACAGTCATAGAGCCAAGTCACGAGCAGCTCATTTTATGACCATCGGTGTAACTGTGCTGTTTTTATTGATAGAGAAACCATATTTGATCTTGTTCGAAAGCATAAAATGCGGCCGATACGAGTAAGTTAATGTAATTGTACTATTCTTTAGTGGGAAAAAGTTATGTGAAATTATGTACTCTGGGCTTTGATTAACACTTCTTCAATTCCAAGGGGTGTCCCCTCCCTCGGGTGAGTGGGAGACACCCCCAAGAAAGACAGCAGCACGCCCTATTTCTCAGACAGGTCAAATGGGGAACACCTTGCTATTCTCTAGTGCGTCCTTTTTGGTTTTGGGTTGTGGTGTCACCCTGCCTCGTCCCGCTCTGCTGGTCTCCGTGAAGAATTGGTCCAGACTCATCACCTCCCAAGAGCCGCGTCTCTAAGCGTCCCTAGCTCCAAACCAAATCCATCTCACAGCCTCCTGAGATCCAATACGCATCGCTCAGCCAACTTTTCACACCTCCAGACTGCCGTACCTGACCGTGGAGGGACCTGCTCTTCCTCTTCCCCTTTCTCTCCTTTCCTCAAAACTCTTTTAGAGTAAGGAACTCCACTAGCACAGTTCTTACAATACATTCTCTGTTTGGCTTCAGCGTGCCTCTTTATTGAGTAGTCATTAATCCATACTTCATATTCTTCAGTGTCTTGTAAAGGTGGTGAGGTCAAATCCTTATTGTTATTATCTAGTTAGACCTCTTTTACATACTTTAGGAACTGTTGCCTATTGGTAGCCGTTAGTGTGTTTAGTTAAAAGTTCTTGGTGTCTCTGTATAGTGAATGTGTTAAAGTTCCATCTGAAGCCGTTGTGTATAACATAAGTCCTGTCTGCTTGATTGTTATAATAAACACTCACGTTCACATGCCTATTCCCCGACTACTTGACAAGTTATTTCCTAGTCTCTGAATGTGGTGATCCAGGAACTTAATTACCTAGGAGAATCGAATTTGAAGAGTATTTTTGTACTTGCTACTTTAAGACTATTATTCATTATATGTACTGCTAAAGAAGAGTTATTCTGAATGATTTCTAGGTTCAGTCTTCAGAGCACTGAGCTATAAACAGAATTCTTCAGGATAACTGTAATTTCACTGGGTTCAGCTTCTGAAATCAATTTGTGGTCACAACTAAGTGATATTAGTATTAAGTCTGATATTCACAGAGGACCATGAACCAGAATATCCTCATACCATTGGCACGACAACACATACATTCCAGAATAAAATCATCAGACTGAACATGTGGGAGACATTTCACTTTCATCAGTCAAGAATCATGAGCAGATATCTGTTAGTGTCATTATTAATTATGGTTTGTATTAGTGTGTGTGGAGATCAGAGGTTTGACTGGATTGGACACACACAGGAAATTCTCATTTTATCCTCATTCATCATCTCTTTTGGTTCATCTGAACCTAATTCACACATTCACTGGAATATTACTAAAATCTACACTATAAACTCACTGTTAGAGAATGTGCTGTAGTGAAGAGCAGGTCATGTGTGACTCTCAGAGAGATGATCTTACCTCAGTATCTCCAGTTTACAGTGAGAATCCTTCAGTCCAACAGAGAGCTTCTCCACTCCTGAATCCTGAAGATTATTGGAACTCAGGTCCAGTTCTTTCAGACTGGAGGAGTTTGAGCTGAGAACTGAGGCCAGAACTTCACAACTTTTCTCTGTCAGTTTACAGTCAGTCAGCCTGGAAACAAAATGATACATATGGATATTACACTCACATCTCTTCACTTATAGACACACACATACACACACACAGAGACACACACACACACACACACACACAGAGACACACACACATGCGCGCGCGCAGACACAAAAATGCGCACATGCACACACACAAATACAGAAATACTGAGTAACAATTACTAACAAAAAGAGATATTTGAGTTTCACTTAAGATATTAATAAAGCCTTCACACATATCATTCTAGGACACACACACACACACATACACACGCACGCACGCAGACACACACACGATGTAATCAAAAAAATATATGCGTAAGGAGTCATAACCGTTCCTACAGTCATAGAAGCGCGGTAGGACTTAAAAATAACCAGGAGCCAAGTCACGAGCAGCTCATTTTATGACCATCGGTGTAACTGTGCTGTTTTTAATGAGAGAGAAACCATATTCGATCTTGTTCGAAAGCATAAAATGTGACCGATACAAGTTCATGCAATTGTAATATTATTTAGTGGGAAAAAATTATGTGAAATTATATACACCGGGCTTTGATTAACACTTCTTCAATTTCAAGGGGTGTCCCCTCCCTCGGGCGAGCGGGAGACCCCCCAAGAAAGACAGCAGCACGCCCTATTTCTCAGACAGATCAAATGGGGAACACCTTGCTATTCTCTAGTGCGTCCTTTTTGGTTTTGGGTTGTGGTGTCACCCTGCCTCGTCCCGGTCTGCTGGTCTCCGTGAAGAATTGGTCCAGACTCATCACCTCCCAAGAGCCGCGTCTCTAAGCGTCCCTAGCTCCAAACCAAATCCATCTCACAGCCTCCTGAGATCCAATACGCATCGCTCAGCCAACTTTTCACACCTCCAGACTGCCGTACCTGACCGTGGAGGGACCTGCTCTTCCTCTTCCCCCTTCTCTCCTTTCCTCAAAACTCTTTTAGAGTAAGGAACTCCACTAGCACAGTTCTTACAACACATTCTCTGTTTGGGTTCAGCGTGCCTATTTATTGAGTAGTCATTAATCCATACTTCATATTGTTCAGTGTCTTGTAAAGGTGGTGAGGTCAAATCCTTATTGTCATTATCTAGTTAGACCTCTTTTACATACTTTAGGAACTGTTGCCTATTGGTAGCCGTTAGTTTGTTGAGTTGAAAGTTCTTGGTGTCTCTGTATAGTGAATGTGTTACAGTTCCATCTGAAGCCGTTGTGTATAACATAAGTCCTGTCTGCTTGACTGTTATAATAAACACTCACGTTCACATGTCTATTCCCCGACTACTTGACAAGTTAGTTCCTAGTCCCTGAATGTGGTGATCCAGGAACTTAATTACCTAGGAGAATTGAATTTGAAGACTATTATTGTACTTGCTACTTTAAGACTTTTAATTATTATATGTACGGCTAAAGAAGAGTTACTCTGAATGATTTCTAGGTTCAGTGTTCAGAGCACTGAGCTATAAATAGAGTTTTTCAGGATAACTGTAATTTCACTGGGTTCAGCTTCTGAAATAAGGCTATGGTCACAACTAAGGGATATTAGTATTAAGTGTAATATTCACAGAGGACCATTAACCAGAATTTCCTCATACCATTGGCACAACAACACACACATTCCAGAATAAAATCATCAGACTGAACATGTGGGAGACATTTCACTTTCATCAGTCAAGAATCATGAGCAGATATCTGTTAGTGTCATTATTAATTATGGTTTGTCTTAGTGTGTGTGGGGATCAGGGCTTTGACTGGATTGGACACACACAGTGAATTCTCATTTTATCCTCATTCATCATCTCTTTTGGGTCATTTGAACCTAATTCACACATTCACTAGAATATTTCTAAAATCTGCACTATAACCTCACTATTAGAGAATGTGCTGTAGTGAAGAGCAGGTCATGTGTGACTCTCAGAGAGATGATCTTACCTCAGTATCTCCACTGTACGCTTAGTATTCTTCAGTCCAACAGAGAGCTTCTCCACATCAGAATCCTTCAGGTCCATGTTATACATGTTCACTTCTTTCTGATTTGATAGCTTTCCTTCAACAAACGCCACTGTGAGGACAGTGATCAGATTATTAAACTTAAATATATCTCATAGTCATATGCACGCACTCATAGACACACACACACACACACACACACACACACCCTTTTTTCAGTGCTCCTCTAAGTTTCCCTTTAGTTCTCTTTAGCTTTGGTCACTTTCTTGTTTTTTATCTAAATATATATATATATATATATATACACGCACGCACACACACACACACATATAAAACTCTTCTAAACAAAACATTTAAAAAGTAGAATTTATAGAAAAGAAGAAATTCAAATGGTTTATGATCTTGTTTTTTTCCATCAGTTTTAATGCAGAGCAGTGCTACCAAAATTGATACTACTACTACTAAACAATAACTATGTACACACATATATACATATATATTTATTAGATCACAACAGTTGAACAGTTACCTGCTGCTTTCTGTATTTGCCCTTTCCGATACAACAAGATGATCAGCATGATGAGGCAGATCCCTGAGGGAATGATGAGGTTCACAGCCCTGATGACAGGATTCCTGCAAACTTTACCCCAAACAGCCATTATTCATATTACACATATACATAATCATACACACAATTTTGTTCAAAAACTGGTTGCGCCAATTTCGTTTCAATCTAAGCGTAAACATGAATGACGTGAGTAGGGCCCTATGAAATCCGTTTCATTTTTTCTCAAATTCCCTTTCATTTCTTTTCCAAATTCTGTTTTCTTGGATTTATTTTAATCAGATTTTTTTTTATTTTTAACCAATTTTGACCTTAAAAAAGTCAACTACAGAGACAAACAATTGAAAAATGTAACTGAATTCGTTTTATTTAAACTGCTGACACATTTGGCATAGTGTATTCAGCACTCTCAAAAGTCCTCAGATCTCAACATTGGAAAAGATATTTTACACTAGGGTTAGTGAAACAAAAGGTGAAAAAGGTGAAAAATTTCATAGGTTTAAAATGTCAACACAATATCTGCAATTCTGAGCTATTCCACGTTTATAAGTAAATAACATTTTCATGCCTCAATTCCGTGATTCCCTCCACGTTTTCCGAATTACGGAAATCATAGGGCCCTACGTGAGAGCTGAATCCACAGTAACATTTACATAAAACACAGATTCAACATTAACTAATAAACAAAACAGTAAATATGACACCCAGCTACAGTCATCAAGGGTTTCATAATCAAATGTGTGTTTGATTCAAAATCAGATCTACTTACATGGGATGAAAATCTCTGTCTCCTTCATGTGGTCTGTTGTTATTACTCTACAGAAGAATCTGTTGGTCTTACTGTCCTGTACAATAACACGTTTCACAGAGAAACCCTCTGTGTCTCTGTCTGTCTGTGTATCCTGTGCAGGGAGAATCTCTCCTTCACTGTTCAGCCACAAAACCACAGGCTCTTCAGGATGCCAACCTGTAGATTCACACGACAGACTCCGCCTTCCTGAGTGATCACAGTCTGTCACAGTGATCACAGGCTCGGTTCCAACAGCTATTAATAATCAATAAAGACAATATTATCTCTCAGTTATTACAAATGTATCTGAAATGACAAATAAGCAGCTGCTTTGGTTAAATTAAACGTGAGTCTCACCTTCAACTACGACTTCAACAGTCACATCATCCTGCCAGTTTTTATTCTCAATCAAACATTTATATTCTCCTTCATCAGAGACTCTCACTCTGGAGAGTTTTAATGAAGTGTTGCCTTTCTGCAGTTCCTCTTTAAACAGTGCTGTCCTCCCTCTATAGGACTGAATCTGTCCCTCATTTCTGTCTTCATGGTCTGTGTACAGATGCACTAGAGTGTCTGATCCATGGAGTCTAAACCACTCCACTGTCATGTCCACAGCACTGATGTTGGGTTTGAGAGAACAGGGCAGAACCAGGTCTTCATCAGCTACAGCAACAAGAGGACCAGCTGGACCAACAACCTCCAACTGATCTGGAATCAGAAACAGATACATTCACAGTACATATTATCAGACAGTATGAGAAATCACAGATGCAGTGTGACATGTACTAAACATCAGAGGTGGACAAAGTACACAACCCCATTGAGTGAGTCAAAGTATTGATACTCCTGGTCAAATATTACTCCAATACAAGTAAAAGTTGTTCAGTTCAATTTTTACTTCAGTTAAAGTACCAGAATGCTTGCTTTTAAAAATACTGAAGTATTCAAAAGTACATTTTCTTTTTAATGTCAATGCATTGTATAATTGCCACAATGCATTTACAGAGCCTAATGAATCAGAAACAAGCTACTGAATGCACTGACTTGCTTGTAGAACCTGTAGAATAAAAAGCTTGTGGAATATGCTACAAAGCCTATAGAAACACAGTTGAATCGAGTGTTTCCTCTATAAAAAACAGTGTATAGCTTCAGTTAAATAGGCCCTAGGTTAACTCAGATTGGCCTTAAAGGGATGAGCACGTCATAATGTTGTAGGCTAGGTTCATTTTAATTCTACTACGTAGCATTGCCTGAAATGGATGACCCCCGTCACCGCTTGATTCCCGCCGCCCTCGCCGACCGTGTCCTACGTGAATCCACTGGCTTCGCGTTACCTTACGAATAGTCCAGTGGTTATCTGACAAGATTAAAACATATATTTCTGAAAAGACTTTTATCAGTAATGTTAACTCGCTTGCTAACTTTCAGTATGCTTCAGCAGTGGATTCACACAGAACTCGGTGTTATGTCCCAAATGGTTTCTAAGCCAACTGGTTTCCGTACGTGTTCAAACACTGTGTTAACAGCGGCAGTTGTGGTCTGCCTCTGTCACCAGATTCGTCACATATTCACAAACATATTAATCGAGATTTTCAAGTCGCATCTCATATCTACTGCGAATATGATCATAAGTGAGCAGTGAGCTCTACATCACAGCCATCTACGACAAAAGTTAGCCGAACACAGCGCGCGAATGCGTACGTGAAGCAGTTAGCTTGAAAACCAGTTGAATTTCAGACATGGACTTAAGATATTGCCATGGGTGCTCTGGTGAGGAACCTCTATCTTTATCATCTTTATCATCTTCACCTGCCGTGGTATCAGCCATCAGTAAAACCGCCAAGTTCAGTTGTTAAAAAAATGGAGTCAGCACGCACTTGACTGACAGCATTAGTGCAGTTTACTGTGATTGGTTTTTCTCCTGTGACGAACACAATATGGCCTACCGCATTTTAGAAAAGAAAACTTCAAAGCTATGCTTCAAAGTAATGAGTAACGAGAACCTTCATAGAAATGCAGTGGAGTGAAAAGCACAATATTCGTCTTTCAAATGTAGTGGAGCCATAAGTTTCCAATAAATAAATAAATAACACTCAAATACTTAAATACAGTACTCAAGTAAATGTACTTCGTTATTTTCCACCCCTGCTAAACACACTCACACACACACGTTCACATACATGGACATACACACGTAATGGAATAAAAAAAAAAAGGTCATGTGAAAGCATACATTTAAATTGTATCTGGTGATGCCACTGTATTTTCACATGGTTTTTAAGTAGTGATTTGGTTGATCTGTTGTTTTTGTCTAATTGTAAAATGACTGGTTACATTGGTCTCTAAAGGTCTTCTTATAGGGCCAGTCTGTCTGTGTCTCATTCATTACACCACTGTACTGAGATCAGTAGAACATCCTATTGTTTTCAGTTAAATTTATGTTTCCCCCTTTTCAGGTAAGACTGATACTGTACTGTAAGTACTGTAGTTCATGTCATTGTGTTGTGTGTGGTATAAGATATATGTTGATGCTAAAGTAACATTACAGATGCACTTCATGTTTAAATAAAACATTAAAGTGTTAGCTGAGGGTGGGATGCTCTGTTAGTGAGTATCACACAAGGAGAACATGATGGTGCCACGCCCTGTGCTGTTCACTGAGAGAGGTGCAAGCAGTATTCTTTAGTGTTGACTTAAAATATGAGAATATTCATGTATTAATGTTATAAGAATGAATTTGTTGTGAATTCATTAGGAGTGTAACTCTTAGTAATGTTTTGCTTTGTTTTTCAGACCAAAGAAATGAATGTAGACTAAATATAGTTTAAAGGAAAATGTCAAAGGTTAAGAAAATGATCCTGGTAAAATGTTTATGTGCATATTTTGTTGGAATTAGAAGGAAATTTAACTTAAAACATTGTGAAAGCTTTACAAGTTAAATGGCAAAAAGGGGGCTATTCACAAGAACTTTCTACAGTGATAGCTGAAGGTAATAATTCATTATGGTTTATGGAGAATGTTGTTGAAGGTGAAACCACATTAATGTCTCTGATAAAGTCAAACTGAGGTCATTTCTCTAATGACTCAGATGATGTGCCATTTATTCCTTTCATTGAAACTGTTTCTTAAGCAAATGATACTTCATGACACCACTGAACTGAGAGCAGTGACTGCATTTATATTTTCACTCTTTAGGGAGTGTTACACACACAGCTTGTCTTTATATCCTGATGAGGACGAGCCATAGATTCCCACTTCACATCAAAGAGTTTTACTATAACACAAAAATATGATCCTACTGATTCTTATCACTTTAATTTGGTAATACATAAATAAAGTTTATCATCATTGTGTGTTGTGCATCAGTGTGAGCCTGAAACCTCTTCCAACAGTAAATGAAGCTTTAATCATTTGGATACAGAGAGAGTTCAGTTCTTTTCATCACATGTATCCTTCAAACACACACATTTTCAGACTGTGGTAGGAGTAGCTAGATGGTAAGGCCATTTATAACAAGAGGACAAAACAGACTAACACAACCCAACATATACAGTGTTTTTATAAGTATTTCAGTGGAGAGGTGTCCTACCTGATGTGGATAATGCTGAAAAATGAAGAAACAGGAGATTCACCAAAATCACCTTCATTCCTGAATGAGACCCAACTACAAAAAGGAAAAAAACATAATTCAAACTTTTGATAAATAGATGACATTGCTCAGAACAAAAGTAGACTACTGAATGTGTGGAGGATCTGCAGAGGTTCTGTGGACTGTCATTCTTTCCATCAAAGAGACTGTTTTATTGTAACACAACAATATAATCCTATTCACTCTGCTCACTTTAATCTGGTGGAAACACAGGAATTTGGCAGGGGTGCGCTGATCCGATACTCAATATCGGTATCGGTCCGATACTGGCCAAAATCATAGCATATCAGAAAAAAGTGGGTGATAATCTCACACGATCCATTAGCCTAAACTATCATGAAAACCTTCACTAAACTGTGAGGGACATGCCATAAAGAGAGACGGACATTCTAAAACGTTTAACTTTAAAAGGCTTAATGTGGCTTAGAATAGCGTCCGATGATCACCGGATTTCTCTCAGACATGTCTAGTCGTAAACACTTCCGCCTGTCAAAAAATCAAAACCGAAATCCTATGAGTATGGACGTTATTTTACATTAAGCGTTTTCCTCTCCATTGACGCCCATAAGGAAAGGGCTTAGCGTGGCTTAATGTTCCAGAATAGCGTCCAATGATCACCAAATGTGTCTGACATCTCACGTGTCATAAACACCATCTCCTATCCAAAAAGCAAAAGTAAAATCCAGGGAATATGGTAGTAAGGCCCACGTTACGGTAAGCACTGGGTTGGTGAGGGTTGATTACATATGTACAGTAGCACAGTATATATCACAGTCCTTTATGGTTGGACGGGGCGGTTTAATGTAATTACATGTGTATTCATTGCATTACATGTGTATTCCTAACCTACACAAAAATATGCAAATGTTTATCACATCTTGTGTCATGTTTTAAGGTGTTTTAAGGTGAGGGATGATTAAATATGTACAGTATATATTACAGTGAGTTACGTTTGGGGTGGGGGGTTAATGTTATCACTAGATTTCTCACTCTAGTCCATGCTGGTAATAATATTGTTTTTTATTGTTGACAGGTGATTCTGAACATAATCAAAGGCTTTTGCAGTGGAAAGTATGTCTATTCCAGGACATATTTCAGTCGGCACAGACTTATACACTCAGCCGTCCTTAACCGCGGATTTAACCAAATGTGGATCGAAAACAAAAAATCAGAAAGTTCCAAAAAGCAAAACTTGATTTGCGCGCTGCCCACTAAGTCCACGTGAATGAAGTGATGTGTAGGCATAGCCTGTGTAGCCTCCTGCCATTTCACAGATCCTCAGTCTCTCTCCAGTCATCTCACAGATCCTCAGTCTCTCTCCAGTCATCTCACAGACCCTCAGTCTCTCTCCAGTCATCTCACAGATCCTCAGTCTCTCTTCAGCCATTTCACAGATCCTCAGTCTCTCTCCAGTCATCTCACAGATCCTCAGTCTCTCTCCAGTCATCTCACAGACCCTCAGTCTCTCTCCAGTCATCTCACAGATCCTCAGTCTCTCTTCAGCCATTTCACAGATCCTCAGTCTCTCTCCAGTCATCTCACAGACCCTCAGTCTGTCTCCAGTCATCTCACAGACCCTCAGTCTCTCTCCAGCACTCGTTTGTGCATTGTTCAGTTCACGTCTCATTCGTTCACTACTTGTGTTTTGAAAAATTGTATTTCTCTATATTTTCTATATGTATGCAGACTTGTATTTTAAATATTCTGTGTTTTACTCTATGTATTTCCCTTTCAGGTCGTTAAATGAAAGCGATCTGTAAGTGTTGAGAGAAAGAAAATGTTACGTTGATGCTGACATGTGCTATGTAGTTACACCTACGATGGCTGCGTCTGTAAAGACCATAATGACTTTTCCTGTTGTCATTATTGCCAAGACAATACAGTATAACAACGACTTACATAGCATTTACATTTATTAGCCTAGGCATTATAAGTAATCTCGAGTATACGGGAAAGTGTACGGGGGGGATGTGCGTAGGTTACACATACTACGCTGTTTTACTTAAGGGATCTGACGAGGAAGTCCTGGAACCAATCCCGATACGGATACGGAGGGCCGACTATTGTCATGTCCATGGTTAAAATTCCTGTTGGAATGCTGGAGGTGTATTGTGGGTACTCCAGAAGCGGGAAGTTTTCAATAAAGAAACAGAAAACGAAAAAAGCCGTGAGTGAGAGGGTGAGTCAATATTTCGGGGACTGAATTCAGCGATTAGGCCTACTGCTTAATTTATTAGTAAAGCAGAAACATAACAACTCTACTGTAGCACACTATTAGCATGGCTTAAATAGTATCAACTATAGTTTAGGTATCGTTTAGTAACCACAAGTTACAGCAGTTTTAACTGAGCGTGTAGCCTAGCCTACAATTTAACGTCCATCTTACCGTTTCAGTCTGCTCCTCAAAAACAGTATTGCTGGCGACTTGGGGATGCTGATACCCAAACAGTATGTCAATTTCTTTTTTAAATTGGGGGCCTGTGCCACTAATGCCTGCTTCACTTTTTCTCTCATTTTCTTAGCCCCTCCTTTACTTTTTGACATTGTCCATGGCTTTCATTGGCCATCTCACTGCTGCGCAACACTTTTAATTAGTCTAGAGTGTTAACGCGCATTAACTAACTTCATTGTGATTGGCCAACGAGCCCGGTCCCGGAACACGCACGCAGCATACTCTCATGCGCACCCTGAATGACAGGCACGCAGAGGGCCGTAAATGATAGACAAGGCCGGTAAAAAACTTTATGGATTTTTTCTGACAGCCCATCGGGATTTGTCCCAGTATGCCCGATGGCCAGTGCACCACTGGCTCAAGCTGAACCAGTAAATGTGACATTTTGGCTCGGAATGAACACTTTGCAACGTACACTGTGCGGGTTGAGTGGATGAGAAACATGAGAAATTTGGTGATCATTGATCGCTGTTTTGGGACATTCAGCCACGTTAAGCTTTTACCTTATAATGAGCGTCAGTGGAGAGGAAAACACTTAACGTGAGATAACGACCATACCTCTAGGATTTCGGTTTTGATTTTTTAACAGTAGGGAGTGTTTCTATCAAGAGATGTCCAACTGAAATGTGGTGATCATTTAGCGCTTTTCCACTGGGACGGTGCTGGTGCTGGTGCGGAGGCAGTGCTGCCTTGGTGCCATTCGAGAACCGGCCCGCATTTCCTCAGGTTTGGGAACCGAGGTTGGAGTAATTTCCATGAGGAAAAAATCATGGCAAACATTGCTTTTTATACATTTTTTTTGCGCTAGGCTTTCACACAGCGAAACACCTCGCGAATTTCGACCTACAACTTTTCACTTTGGGGGCGAGATTCACGAAAACAGCAAATCTGTCGAATGCTTAAATGAAGATCTAGGCCTACAGTGGTGTATTTGCACCGACCAGAGCCGTTTACAGAGTTTTTTTCGACCGCTCTGGCTCCGACTACGTTCATGTAACATGTAAACAACAACCCGTGTTGAAATAGATACAAATGGTTGCCCATACCTCTTTTAATCATAGACATATTTTCATGCTACATATGGCCTTTAGGACACCGCTATCTTGGTCAGACTTCTTTTCTCACTTCTGCCTCTCTAGAGAACGTCACATACAAAACACATCACACACTGAATTGATTGGCTTTCGCGTGGTTCCCATTTGCACAGCCACTGACATCAGCAGTTCCAAGTTTTGGGACCAGCAATTCTGCAGTGCCATGCCAGTGTTAGGTTTTTGGCACCGGCACCAGTATTTTTTCAGTGGAAAAGCACGGCCCCCAGTGCTACATCAGGCACCGGCACCGGCATCGTGTCTGTAAAAAAGGGGTCGTTGATCGCTGTTTTGGAACATTAAGCCATGTTAAGCTTTTTCATGTTAAGCGTTTTAGAATGTCCCGGAAGTCTCTGAATTCATTGTGTGAGGAAAAACTTTAAATAAAAAGAAGAAGCAGTATTGCATAACTGAGTCACGTTTTGGGCTATATTTCTTCCTTTAGGGGAGTAGATATTGGTTTCACAGATTGAGCATGATGTATTTTAGATGGCTAGTTAAAGCAAAGTGCATCCAGACAAATGCATTATTAAGAGAGGGGAAAAGATCGAATTGGTGTCGGATTGGTATCGTTATCGGCAGGTACACAAGGTTGTGGTATCAGTATCGGTATCGGACATGAAAAAGTGGTATCAAGCCACCCCTAGAATTTGGTTTACCATCACTGTCTACCAGCAGATGTCCCATTGTTTTACAAATTCTTGTTTTCAATCATTTAAAGCTTATATATGTGATCCTCATAAACTGCTAAAAGTGACCTCTAATGAAAGAATAATTTTTTTATTTCTTTATTTATGTGACATTTCATTCTTGAACCAATTAGTAAACTGTTTATTACTTTGATTCTTCTTGTAAAATGTTTTTATATAATCCTATTGCTAAAGTTGACTGTTTTACTGGTTTGTAATGTGTCTATCATTGGCGCCAGCTCCGTGGTTGCTTTGGAACTCAAGCAATCCTAATATTTAAGACTTCAACATGTAAAAATCTCTAACAGTCTACACAGAATATTGGTTTCTTCCTAAAGTTTATATATTTAAATTATTTAGGCTACATGCTAACTGTGTTTGTGACACTGCGTTGCTTTCGAGTAGTCAGTCTTCTGACTCGGTGTATAGGGACCCCTATGGGGAAATGCCCTGTGGATCTGCTAGTATTCCCTGTTGTAGTCTCCATTTTGCTAAGTGCAATCTCTTGTATAAACTGTCGTTGAGGCCTGTTTACTCCCATTCCTTCAAATGTTGTGAGGTAAGCAAAATGAAATCATAAAATTGAGGACAGAGCTGGCAAAAGTACACATGCTCTTTACTCAAGTAGAAGTACAGATAGGTGTGTAGAAGTACGGAGTCAACTTCTTTACTTAAGTAAGAGTGAAAAAGTACGGGCTCTGATATGTACTCAAGTATAAAAGTAAAAAGTAGCCCTTTGAAGGACATTTCTACTGGCTGTTTCTGTGCAAAAGCTGAATCACCCTCATGTCATAGTAATATCATTCAAAGACTATTAAACCATTCTAACCTCAAATAAAACAACTAAATAAAAAATTATATACTAAAAATATTGAACATTAACCAGTCTGCAAATCAGTTTTCAATGTCAGTAACAGAACTGGAAACATTATGATAATCACATTCAACAGACGATTTTTCTCCACGGTCGAGTCTACCCTTCTTATCTGTTTCGTCTTGTTACGCCTTTTACGTTATTTTCGTCTTGTTGCGTCTGTCGTGTGTGATATGCACCAGTAGATGCACCCAGAAATCGTCTTTTCTACGTGTTATTGTCCCAACCATTTAGGCTGAAATCGGTCTTGATGATAGGAAGGGGCGCAATGATGCAAAATAAAAGGACAAAGTTGACAGAGAAATAAATTCGCAAGTACAGATACCTGAAAACTCTACTTGAGCACAGTAACGAAGTGTTTGTACTTCCTCACTTCCCATCTCTGCCTGACGAGTATATATACATAAAATGCACAATAACAGCAAATAAAAAAATAACGGTAAAAGTGATTAAATATTAGAATTTTGACTATTACAATCTTCATCAGTCCGGATGCCATAAAATAGTAAAACATATTCATGCCACACGCCTGAGATCACCGGAGCGGTGACTCCATCTTAAGATATTCGGAGTGAAAGAGAAAAATTCTTTTCATTACGCTTATCCCTCCAGTGCTCTCATGTCCGAAGTTTTGTACGAGCGGACGGAAAACAAATTAACACAAACTACATAAATAGCAATAACACTCATGAGGATAATTGTATCGCTGATTTCAGAGTTGTTTTAATAGTTTTCTTTAAGGTCTTACTAAGTTAGTAACAGCACTGTTTACACTTTCGATTTCACAGCTCGTAAAAATACTTACCAAGTTTGTGGATGAACACGTTGATCGTAACTGGATCCTTTTCGTTACTATTGTAGTACATTACACCGATTTGATGAGCTCGGTTAACTGTTCATTGTCCATTGGTTCTGAAAAGTAATCTTTGCTCGCAGTTCATAACTCCACCAAAAGTATGCCCAAAATGGAGGCTCTTCAGCAAATAATGTTGAACAGGACGACTTTCTTAGTTTCGCTTTCACATAAGTGGAATGACATCATTAAGCTCCTCCCTCTTCAGTACTGCTGACTGTGTATTGACTTTTCCTGTGTAATTCCATCTCTATACACAAAATGTCTCCATAAACACTAAAGCAGTCTCAGAGCTGATTAGCGAAGAAATATAAATGTTTGATATTTCAGGACTGTTAATGGTCAAACTGTCAAACTCCATAGAGCTTCAGTCACACCCTTAACTCGGTTAAACTGGACATTCAGCATATAAACCTGAAACCTGTCAGAGATCTGCTGCTGGCCATGGTGTGTGTGTGTGTGTGTGTGTGCATGTGTGTGTGTGTGTGTCTGTCTGTGCTGTGCTGTGTTGCAACATGTGTGAATATTTGGGCAATATGACTTTTTTTTTTTGGCAGTTTTGAAGTTGAAGTCTGACATGTACTGCGTTGAATGGAGCAGGTGAAAATATGAATGGTTAAACTCTTTTTTACTGTGTAACTGCTAAAGAGTAAGACAGTCATAAAGTCATCCTTTGTTTTCATGATGTAAAACTCTTGTTATTCTGGTCTTTAATAGTCAAGGTAATTATGTGCTGTCATATGGTACATGTTTGTTATACATATGTTACTATTATGTTGTCATTTGATTGTATTTGATAGTATTACTGGGGCCCATTTCTGGTGGCTGGTGTTCACAGGTCATTTTATAACCATGTTCATGCAGTTAGGCTGTTTGGAAATCACAGGTATGCTCAATTCTGTTTCGATGATCACAGGTTTTCTAACTTGTGTATCAGTGATCACAGATGTATTCACTTTTGCTGCACTGAGTTTCTACTTTGAGGCCTAATACAGTCATTGACTGACAGCATTAGAGTAGGTTACTGTGATTGGTTATTCCCCTGTGATGAATACAATATAGCCAATCACATTTTAGAAAATAAAATTCGCCTGCTGACTTCAAAGCTATGCGTTAAAGTAGTGAGTAACGAGAACCTTCATAGAAATGTAGTGGAGTGAAAAGTACAATATTTGTCTGTCAAATGTAGTGGAATAAAAGTCATAAGTTTCCAAAAAAAATAACACCCAAGTAAAGTACAGATACTCGAATAATGTACTGAAGTACATTACTCAAGTAAATGTACTTCGTTACTGTCCACACCTGTAAATATGTTACTATTATGTTGTCATTTGATTGTATTTGATAGTATTACTGGGGCCCCTTTCTAATTTAGAGTGAGTCTCTTAGTTTGGAATGTAAATGGTTCAGAATGTCTAATCACTTCCTAATTACTTTTACTAATCTACTACCAGTCACAATAAAGCTATGGAGCACCTACTCACATCTCCATATGAGAATTTACTAAAACTGTTTATTAAAGGTAAGAACAAACCTAAGTAAAGCAATGCATTGTCTCCAAGAAGAAGAAGAAGTAGTACTTGTCAAGTGTGGGATTTGAACCCTGGTCTCAGAAGCCAAGGATTAAAGGCTGGTGTTCACAGGTCATTTTATAACCATGTTCATGCAGTTAGGCTGTTTGGAAATCACAGGTATACTCCATTCTGTTTCAATGATCACAGGTGTTTTCAGCTTGTGTATTAGTGATCACAGGTGTGTTCACTTTTGTTGCATTGAGTTTCTACTTTGAGCCCTGCATTTTCAATACAGTGTTTCTAAAGTATTTGTTTTTGATTGTTCATAAGACGAAATACTCTGCTTAGAAATAATGTGATTATTGAGAGGTGATACAATTTTGAATCATTTGACATTTAAGTGATATTGCACAGAGCTGCACTCACTTCTGTTGTATACTGTGCTTTAGAAATATAATGAGTCTAAAGTCTATACGGAGAGGACATACACACGCATTTCATTGAACAGAATCGTGTGTGGCTCAAGCAGTTATTTAACTACCATGGGTGTTATTTTGTCAATTTTCCAAAATGCCATTACTCATAGGGATTTTTTTTAATGAACCAGAACTTGCAAAAACGCTAATCTGCAGCATGCAAAATCACGCTCGCTGTGAACTGCCAGTTGTTTCTGGTTACATAAACTTGCTGGGAGCCATCGAGTGTTTCAGTTCCATAAAATGTTCACACATGCCTGGTACATATTGGGCAGGAATAAGTTGTGTTTCAGATTGCCTAAGCACACGCATGTGCAGAGCGGATTGGGCAGCCGGGACGGATTGAGCACTCACACCCACTCCTGCTCCCCTCACGCCTTCAACTTCCTGCTCTCCACATGTCCCGCCCCCTAACCAATAGAGTCACAGAACAAGTCATGGCTCACACTAACCCAATTATGAACCGTTAAACTGAGCTGGTCAGATTGTGTTCCACAGAGTAAATTTGCACATCTTTTAAAAGATGTCTAATTCCAATTAACGTCATTACCTAAAGAAAGAATAATCAAATGAACCAGGGAAAAGTAAACATTCAGCAGTGATACATAATGAAATGATGAAGATGATAAATGTGTGTACTTATCTGACTGATTGTTCTCCATATTACATTAATATTTAACCTATGCAGTGAGGTTGTGATATCATCCTAGTGGTAGATTAAGGGAATTACACTTTAACAGGAGTGTAGTCATTTACTGCTGTAGTTACCTCTTCTCAGAACTGTAACACTTTCCAATAAATTTACATTAGGTAAGATGAATTAATGCATACTTAACATAAAATTAAAATCATAGCACTAATACTAAAGTAAGACTAAACATAAATAAATTTACAATGTTAGTTGTGCTAAATTAATTGCAGTAAACATTATGATGAGCTGTGTCATTGAGTATTACTACAGCCAGAAATGTAGCTGATGTCATAATGGACATAAAACATACTATTTATGTATCTTACATATGAACATTTTCTTAAACGTGTGAAATCATAAGTGAAGAGTCCTAAAAGAGAGTAAATGTTAGTGATGTACAGTCCCAGACAGGAGACATGAAACAGCAGTGATATGACTGTATTAGTGCAGTTATAGTCAGGAGACATGAAACAGCAGTGATATGACTGTATTAGTGCAGTTATAGTCAGGAGACATGAAACAGCAGTGATATGACTGTATTAGTGCAGTTATAGTCAGGAGACATGAAACAGCAGTGATATGACTGTATTAGTGCAGTTATAATTGGTCCTGATTTACAGTTTCAACTCCTGTTTTCCCTTAACCTTGTTTATAAGACAGGGCAAAATGACAGAAGAAATTCAAGATTATTTCATTCATATTGACCTCTAACTTAATTTTATTTTAATTATATTTTATTCGTGTTCATTGATGTAATTCTATTGTAAAGTGTGATATAAAATTTGCCTTATTGAAGACTGGTGAATTCAGGTATCTGCTCTGTCTGTCTGATCCACTCTGTACAGGTTTGTGTGAAAACTCTTTACTGTTGTGTGTTTAGTGTCATAGAGAAATACTGTGATTTTCCTCTTTGACCTCAGCACTGATTCATATGAAAAGGGAGCAGTGATCCGTGTTGTGAGTCTGATTGGTCAGTAACTCCACAGAAGCACTGATATACAGTATATGTCACTTCCTCCTGTTTTGTAAAAATGTATTTCAGACAAGCAGTAAAGTAATAAGGACGCCTTTACCACTCATCTCTGTATTTGTATTTGTATTTATATTTGTATAAGCTGATATAAGAAGCATGTAACAAGGAGTAACAAGGTCAACTGAACCTCTGTTGGCTTCACCTTTTTCACAGCAGGATTTCTAAAAATTGTTTTCAAGTTGAACTTGAGAAATGTTGGAGTGAACGTGTACTAGATCTTACACAACCCGAGTTAAAACAGATGTTTGCACCATGTTTTTACATTGTTCAGCAATCCAAGTATAATGGTGATTTGGGAGAAATTTTGTACAAAGAGCAGTGTTTGGTATTTTGCTGGTATTGTCTGTATGAATCTGTAACCAGATCAAACAAACTTCATCTATGAAGCCAAAGTCACATCCAAATAAAATGCGTAGGTGATTTCCATTGGACAAAAGAATGTTTTAATTCACATTCAAGCCTACCAATAGTTACAATATTTACAGTATTTAAAAAACCAAACAAACAAACCACAAAAAGTTCATCTTTTCAAACATCTTTAAGTATAATATTCTCATGAAGTATATAGGGCATCATAAAAGATCTCTACTCTTGGATTTAAAGCAGCACCGTAGTGGAAATGGACTTTGTTACATAAAGAAACTGTACATAAGTGAATTTTCTCAACGCTGTTGATGTTTGTAGAAATGGAGATTCAAGTTTTATTACTCAAGGTGAAAGAAAGTTTCTCAGACTGTTGTATTTCCATATTCAGTCAGTTTAAAAATGTTAATCAAAAAACCTACTCATTGACTATTTTTGACTAATTTCTCTTAATGTTGGTTTTCGAGGTAGGCTATGACTAGAACATGTGTAGTGCTGTGTTAGGGCTTTGATTATTAAGACTTGTCTAAAAAAAACTGTGTCATTTAGTCTGAGTTAGAATTAGAAAACACATGAGGGAGACGTCTCCAGTGCAGACAGTGACATAGGCACCGTCACTAAACAACAGCTGTGAGAATCTCTGTGGAAACACGTCAGTCTCTTCTGGATTTCTCTTCTCTCTGTGTCAAAAGTCATCAGCCACTGATCCCTCATCCACTGAAACACCCCATTCTTCAGAAACCAAAGGTCACATCTCTAACCCAATACATTTTTCTCCAAAGCCTTTCAGAGACTGTAGAAACACCATTTAGACTGAGTAGTTTCTTCTCCCCTCATATATTCAAACAGAATAAACAACCTGACTATACAATAAAAACAATAAGACAAATTTATGTTATTCTGATGCTTCTGAATTAGACATACATGCACATTCATCTCTTCTTATTTCTTTTTTCTGAAATGCTCTGTTCTTTATTGTTTGGGGAGGACACTGGACAAGGCTCCTTAATGGCCGTTTGGACATGTTGCTCTTAAACTACACTTCCTACCAATTAAAAAACCTTCAGACAAATAGTTTTCTCTGTGAAGCACTGGATTCTTGCTGAGCTGTCTGTGCACAGACAGGGAACCCAGTTTATTGCCAGACCAGTGACATCAGAAGATAGAAACAATGGCAAGAGGAGGAGGACCTCAGGTTCTCTTCAGTAATGGAGCAAAACGTTGGCATCAGATGAATGGCGTTACAAAACCCAGTCTGTCATTTTTGTTTGGAGGAGGTTCTTTCGTTTGTTGGTTTGTTTGTGTCTGTTAGACCAGAGAGCCAGCTCTGCTCTGCGCTGGCACCATTACGGGCACAGCGCCCATGCGCTCCAGCGTGGCCTGGCTCACGGCGTAGGAATGCGTGTGTTGTCCGTGCCCAAGCACCGCTGGCGTGGCGGTGGGCGGTCGCAGGCTGAGGGAGCCGTTACTTCTGGTCATGACGGGCGGTGAGGGGGCGGAGTTAGTGGTGACCACCAGAGTCTTGGGTGGAGGGAGGGTGTGGCTGCCGTTGGTGTAATTGGGCCTTGTGTTGGTGGCCCCCACGCCGTGGCCTCCGGCGGTGAAGGTTTGCCTGGTGTCCCCGTTGTAGCGGGTGTAGGAGTTGGTGTCGTAGTTTGATTTGGGGTTGTGCCAGTAGCGACTGTTGTAGGTGTTTGTGGACGTAAGAGTGTCGTTCTCTGAGGACGAGGCATCGGCGTGGAACGCCTTCACAGATGACGACCTCTTCGGGGGAAGGTCATCTTCCCTGAGACAGTCAGGCAAGTGAGAACAGTTTAGCTTCATGACAAATTGACCAGCAAAGGAGTTATGAGTTTATGCTCAACAACAACACATGTCTCTCATGCTGGAAATATCCATAATCCACTTGTTAGGCCTGTAACTGTCACACACCCATGATCCCTGTGCCTGGTAAACTCATACCTTTTATGCAACATACCTGTTACTGCTGTGAATCAAATCTGTGTTACAAATGTAACACCTGTAACATTTATAAGAAACACAGCCTTTTTTTGTTACACCTGTTGTAAGATCTGTAAAGTACCTGTAAATACTGTACATTCAAAACACAAGTGTAACAGCTGTACCAAACACCTGGAACTTAACTGAACTGAAAGCGAGGGAGGCACTGGTCTGTGATTGGGAATAACTGCTGTGCTGGTGGGATCTAACCTGATCTCATTGGGAATCTCGTCCTCCTCATACTTGTTCTTATTCCTCCAGTAGAAGAGAGTGACCAGGACCAAGAGGGAGCAGATGATGAGGGCCAGCACTCCGGTGGCGATGGTGCCGGCGATGAGAGCCACGCTCTGCGGCTGGGCTGCGGGACAGAAAGACGGGTCACGTGTCAAACGGGCCGTGAACAGGCCGGCGATGAGATGGCGTTTGTCACGTTTGAAAGCCGCTGACTGAGTCTGCTCTTTACAGAGGCCCTGTCTCGTCTGCTGTGCTCAGTGCTGGGTGACTTACGCGCTATGACTTGCAGGTTAAGTAGGCAGGTGCTCTTTCCGATGGCGTTGGAGGCTGTACACTGGTAGAGACCAGACGTGCCAGTGCTGATGTTTCTGAGCATCACTGTTCCAAGCATCTGGTCTGTAAACCAATTCACAACATTTCCTGGTTACAGAGGATTCATTAGCAAGGTGCTTGTACAAGTCTCTCCTACTAGGGGGAGAGGTTAAGAGTAAAAAAAAAGAAATACAAAGTAATTTTAACTTGAGGGGAAAGTAATAGAAAAAAGATTTTCTTGGTGTATATATAGTCAGATTTATACAGAAGTCATGTTACATATATAAATGTAGTGATTATTTATACATTTATAAACATTTTTATATTACAGTTTTAGCTGTAAAATGAATATACGAAATTGCCAGGTTTCAGTCAAAATTTTTCTGAAATTTGATCAGTGCTCACACGGACAATCTACAAACACAGCTGTGATTTTACAATACCAAGAGTTGACAGAGGGGGGCGCCAAAGTATGAATATATATATATTTTTAAGTGCTTAATTCCCAGCCCACCACTATGAGGGAAACGGCTCTGTAGAGTAGCAGATGCAGAGATGATGTGCAGGTAAAGACTACTGCTTTAAAGAGAAGGCTACTGCGTGGAGAACAGTTTCCTATTCATCCTTCTCTGCTGCACTTCTCCACAGTGGGGATGGATGAAGTTCCTCTGGACATATTTCTCTAAGTGGACACACTGTGCAGTTTAAAGGGCTTTGTCTACATTTGAATGGACAGTATGTGAACTGAAGTCTGGAGTCTTCGTATCTGTAGCCTTGTTTTAATGCAGCAGTGAGACATTCAGTGTTTCACCGTCACGTTTGGAAAGAAGAGGAAAAACGACCAATCACAAGCGTACAAGAGAGTACGCATAAACACACCTCACACACACACACACACACACACACTGACTCACGTACACTAAGGGGACCAGCCAGGGTAGTTGCCACTAGGAGAAAGTCAGAGCAGTGAAAATGCAGCTCATTTACCAGTGAAGGTGGGGCAAAAGGACACGCCCACGGCCAGGGGCTTAATACCTTGCATGGCGTTGTGGGGGAGCTTGGGAACGGACTCCAGTTTCTCCCAGGCATAGGTGGGCGTGGGAATGCCCTCCTCTGATCCACACATCAGCATAACGTCACTGCCTACATCCAGAGAACCCTGGACACGACAGGTCGGGAGGGAGGGTGGCACTGAGAGAGAGAGAGAGAGAGAGACAGACAGACAGACAGACAGGCAGAGAGAGAGAGACACATACACATACATGGACAGTCAGAGAAAGAGAGAGAGGGACAGAGAGAGGGAGAGAGAGAGTGAGTATAAACCTTAAACATCTACACACAGAGATGTTGATGCTGGAGAGTCTACAGGGTTGTAATGTTGGGACTGACTGATCAACTGATTCATGATTTAAGTGAGAATCTGTCACAGCTAAAGTGTCTTCTGCTGTATATACAGGGACACAGATCAAGTTTTACTGTCCCGTCCTGTCCTTACCCAGCACAGTGAGTCCAATCACACCGATGTTACGGCCGCCGCGGTCGGGCAGGTTGTTGACTAAACACTGGTAGGTCCCTGTGTCTGAGAGCTGGGTGTTGTTAATGAAGATGGAGGCACTTGTACTGGGCATGGTGGCCACAAAGCCCACCCTGCCATTCATGCGATTGGCTAAACTAAACACCTGGCCTCCCTGGTAGATTATCACCTGTCAGAGAAAGACAGTGAAAGACAGATAGACAGAGAGAGAGAGAGAGAGGGAGAGAGAGAGTTAAAGGAACAAGAGGGAAAAAAAAAGTTCAAGTCCAGAGTGTTCATTTGTGACTTCAGTTCTGTAGTGATGACTTCTTTAGTTTTAGTTTAGTTTTTTATATGTTTAGTCATAGACTGGGGGAGATTAAAATATCCATTAAAATAGCCAGTAAGTCTACTGAGGAACTAAACTCACCAAACTATAAACTCATTGTTCAGAAATGTATTTTACTAAAGTATTACATGCAATAACTACAATAACATTTCTTCCGTCCTTAGCAGGGGTGAGTGATTAACTGGAGATAAAGACATTTTTATATCAAAACAATTGGGTTACTTTTCATACACACACCTCATTAGAGATAAATACATAAATGTGTTATAGTGTTCAGTGTTATAAACGTAGTTAAAAAGAATTAAATAAAATAAGTGTTACACAATGAATTGAAAAGTTAAACACGTGTAAAGAATTTGTATTTACACATTAATAGTGGCTTATTTCTTTCTTTTTCTTTTTCTCTCTTTCTTTTGCCCTATCTATCTATCTATCTATCTATCTATCTATCTATTTATCTATCTGTGTTATTGTTCTCGAGATCGGTCTTGGTCTCGAGACCGGTCTCAAGACCACTCTCTGAAGGTCTCGGTCTCGTCTCGGAATCGATCGCATTTACACGCGGTCTTGTCTCGGTCTCAGACATAGAGAACCGGTCAAGACCACAGCTGCGGGGATATCAACAGCGGTGAAGTTAGCTTGGAATCAGACATACACCTGACATTCACCACATAGAGATCTAGCTTTCTCATTAAAAGTTATATAAACGACTTACACATTATGTTATCCTGCCTTGTATTCAGCTGTGAAATTATAGTGTTCGAACATGATATTAAATATAAATATATAACAATTTAAGGAACGCTGTTGCACCCTACTGTTTATTCCACCGTTTGTCTTGCACGGAGATGGCGTTTCAAAATAAAAGTCCCTTGAAAGTTCACGCCGAAGAGTAATTTGTGTTCTTCAAGTAGAATATCGGTGAAGTATAAGGCCAGGCATGGTCAACAAATTTTGAATATTTATATTTTATGTTCAGTTTCTCTTTAAACAATAGTGAAGGATTACTCATGATTGCTCCTCTGAATAATAACAATAACTTTTGAAAACACATTTTGGGACCTTTCTGTTCAAAGATTTGACCTAGTTCTAGTGACCAACCAGGCATCTAGACATTTTATTTCAACTTAGATTTCAATAACTTACTAGTATCGATAAAATGACCATAAAAATACGATTGTGAAATTTCTCAAAAAATTGTGAAATCGGAATATATATCTAAATCGAGTCTGGGTCAACTTCAAAGGTCAGGCCTGTTCCTAGTGACTAAGGGATGTAGACATTTCATTTCATCTTAAATATCAATAAACCCTGGAATTGATGAAATAAACACATAAATACAGTTTTTAAACTTCTCAGAAATTTGTGAAATCACGTAACATGTGAAGAAAACGTTTTGGGGTCAACTTCGAGGGTCAAGCTAAGTCTTAGTGACCAACCAAAGGATGTCGATATTTCCTTTCATCTTAATTTGTCAATAACACTCTGGCAATGATCAAATAAACACATAAATACAGATGTGAGAGTTATCAGAAATTTGTGAAATCAGAAAACATGTGAAAAAAGCGCTTGCATAGAAAATTGCACTGTGTTAGCTGGATGGTAAAACATGGAAAAGGAGTGTTGAATAAAGATGGTTAAGTTGATTTCAGCTCTTAGTGTTTGTCTGTATGTGTGTGTTTTTATCAGATCAATTTGATAGGTGCCACTTTTTATCATAAGTGTGTCATGCAGTGTGGGACCAGCACTAGTCTGGTCCTGGTCTTGATTCAGTCTGGTCTTGCCCTGGTCTAGGTGGTCTTGACTACAACACTTCTATCTATCTATCTATCTATCTATCTATCTATCTATCTATCTATCTATCTATCTATCTATCTATCTATCTATCTATCTATCTATCTATCTATCTATCTATCTATCTATCTATCTATCTATCCAGTTGCTTGAACATGAAAATACAGGTACAGACAAACAGACCAGAAGAGGGAGCCAGTGGTACATGTTTGGAATCGTGTGTAAGAACTGTAAACACACACTGTAAAAAGGTGTTCATGTCTTTAATCTTTTCACTCTGATAACAGGAGGTGTCATTACATAAACAGAAATGTTAATTGTACCAAATGGCTCAGAAAACACTGGAATTCCACACATTCTAAACTTGAGTCTTTGCCACTTACTTTGGCTGGAGAGGCCCCCAGAGCCTCACTAAATACACACTAAACAACCAAACCGCCTGGAAAATCTCTGTGCAAAAAACCCCACAAAAGCTCCCAGTCTTCAATGCCATCAAACAGATGGCTTCAGATAGATCAAACACCTTTTAAAACAAATAGTCTTTGAACACTCCCCCAACGTCTTACAGCACAAAGCCCTCCACTAAACAGACCACCTAGCCCTCTGAGAGGGGAGAGAACAGGGATTGAGCAGCCTGAATGGGAGGTAATTTAACAGAGTTAAAAAACAAAACAGATAGATGGAGAGAGAGGGAAAGAGAGAGAGAGAGAGAGAGAGAGAGAGAGGACTGGTAGAACAGCAGTGAGGGTGGAGGGTGGTGTTGTGTAGTTGTATGTTAATGGCAGTAGTGAGGGTGGTGTTGTGGAGCTGTATGTTAATTGCAGTAGTGAGGGTGGTGTTGTGGAGCTGTATGTTAATGGCAGTAGTGAGGGTGGTGTTGTGTAGCTGTATGTTAATGGCAGTAGTGAGGGTGGAGGGCGGTGTTGTGTAGTTGTATGTTAATGGCAGTAGTGAGGGTGGTGTTGTGTAGCTGTATGTTAATGGCAGTAGTGAGTGTGGAGGGTGGTGTTGTGTAGTTGTATGTTAATGGCAGTAGTGAGGGTGGAGGGTGGTGTTGTGGAGCTGTATGTTAATGGCAGTAGTGAGGGTGGTGTTGTGTAGCTGTATGTTAATGGCAGTAGTGAGGGTGGAGGGTGGTGTTGTGTAGCTGTATGTTAATGACAGTAGTGAGGTGGAGGGTGGTGTTGTGGAGCTGTATGTTAATGGCAGTAGTGAGGGTGGTGTTGTGTAGCTGTATGTTAATGGCAGTAGTGAGGGTGGAGGGTGGTGTTGTGTAGTTGTATGTTAATGGCAGTAGTGAGGGTGGAGGGTGGTGTTGTGTAGCTGTATGTTAATGGCAGTAGTGAGGGTGGAGGGTGGTGTTTTGTAGTTGTATGTTAATGGCAGTAGTGAGGGTGGTGTTGTGTAGTTGTATGTTAATAGCAGTAGTGAGGGTGGAGGGTGGTGTTGTGTAGCTGTATGTTAATGATAGTAGTGAGGGTGGTGTTGTGTAGCTGTATGTTAATAGCAGTAGTGAGTGTGGAGGGTGGTGTTGTGTAGCTGTGTGTTAATGGCAGTAGTGAGGGTGGAGGGTGGTGTTGTGTAGCTGTATGTTAATGGCAGTAGTGAGTGTGGAGGGTGGTGTTTTGTAGTTGTATGTTAATGGCAGTAGTGAGGGTGGTGT